>NW_027017198.1:0-236283 GCF_036013445.1 Caloenas nicobarica
AGCCCGACAGAGCCCGACAGAGACCAGTAGAGCCCGACAGAGCCCGACAGGGCCCGACAGAGCCCGACAGGGCCCGACAGAGCCCAGTAGAGCCCAGTAGAGCCCGACAGAGCCCGACAGAGCCCGACAGGGCCCGACAGAGCCCGACAGAGCCCGACAGATCCCAGTAGGGCCCGACAGAGCCCGACAGAGCCCGACAGAGCCCGACAGAGCCCGACAGAGCCCAGTAGAGCCCGACAGGGCCCGACAGGGCCCAGTAGAGCCCGACAGGGCCCGACAGAGCCCAGTAGAGCCCAGTAGAGCCCGAGAGAGCCCGACAGAGCCCGACAGAGCCCGACAGAGCCCAGTAGAGCCCGACAGGGCCCGACAGGGCCCAGTAGAGCCCGACAGAGCCCGACAGAGCCCAGTAGAGCCCAGTAGAGCCCGACAGAGCCCGACAGAGCCCGACAGAGCCCGACAGGGCCCAGCAGAGCCCAGTAGAGCCCGACAGAGCCCAGTAGAGCCCGCAGAGCCCGACAGAGCCTGACAGAGCCCGACAGAGCCCGACAGGGCCCGACAGAGCCCGACAGAGCCCAGTAGAGCCCGACAGAGCCCGACAGAGCCCGACAGAGCCCGACAGGGCCCGACAGAGCCCGACAGAGCCCAGTAGAGCCCGACAGAGCCCGACAGAGCCCGACAGAGCCCAGTAGAGCCCGACAGAGCCCGACAGGGCCCGACAGGACCCGACAGGGCCCAGTAGAGCCCGACAGAGCCCGACAGAGCCCAGTAGAGCCCGACAGAGCCCGACAGAGCCCGAAAGAGCCCGACAGAGCCCGACAGAGCCCGACAGGGCCCGACAGAGCCCGACAGGGCCCGACAGAGCCCGACAGAGCCCGACAGAGCCCGACAGGGCCCAGTAGAGCCCGACAGAGCCCGACAGAGCCCGACAGAGCCCGACAGGGCCCGACAGGGCCCAGTAGAGCCCGACAGAGCCCGACAGAGCCCAGTAGAGCCCAGTAGAGCCCGACAGAGCCCGACAGAGCCCGACAGAGCCCGACAGGGCCCAGTAGAGCCCGACAGAGCCTGACAGAGCCCGACAGAGCCCGACAGAGCCCGACAGGGCCCGACAGGGCCCAGTAGAGCCCGACAGAGCCCGACAGAGCCCAGTAGAGCCCGACAGAGCCCGACAGAGCCCGACAGAGCCCGACAGGGCCCGACAGAGCCCGACAGAGCCCGTCAGGGCCCGACAGGGCCCGACAGAGCCCGACAGAGCCCGACAGAACCCGACAGAGCCCGACAGAGCCCGACAGGGCCCGACAGGGCCCAGTAGAGCCCGACAGGGCCCGACAGGGCCCGACAGGGCCCGATAGGGCCCAGTGGAGCCCGACAGAGACCGACAGAGCCCGACAGAGCCCGACAGAGCCCGACAGGGCCCGACAGAGCCCGACAGAGCCCGACAGAGACCAGTAGAGCCCGACAGAGCCCGACAGGGCCCGACAGAGCCCGACAGGGCCCGACAGAGCCCAGTAGAGCCCAGTAGAGCCAGACAGAGCCCGACAGAGCCCGACAGAGCCCGACAGGGCCCAGCAGAGCCCAGTAGAGCCCGACAGAGCCCAGTAGAGCCCGCAGAGCCCGACAGAGCCCGACAGAGCCCGACAGAGCCCGACAGAGCCCAGTAGAGCCCAGTAGAGCCCGACAGAGCCCAGTATAGCCCGACAGAGCCCGACAGAGCCCGACAGGGCCCGACAGGGCCCGACAGGGCCCGACAGAGCCTGACAGGTCCCGACACAGCCCGAAAGAGCCCGACAGAGCCCGACAGAGCCCGACAGAGCCCGACAGGGCCCGACAGAGCCCGACAGGGCCCGACAGAGCCCGACAGGGCCCGACAGAGCCCGACAGAGCCCAGTAGAGCCCGACAGAGCCCGACAGAGCCCGACAGAGCCCGAGAGGGCCCGACAGAGCCCAGTAGAGCCCGACAGAGCCCGACAGAGCCCAGTAGAGCCCAGTAGAGCCCGACAGAGCCCGACAGAGCCCGACAGAGCCCGACAGGGCCCAGTAGAGCCCGACAGAGCCCGACAGAGCCCGACAGAGCCCGACAGGGCCCGACAGGGCCCAGTAGAGCCCGACAGAGCCCGACAGAGCCCAGTAGAGCCCGACAGAGCCCGACAGAGCCCGACAGAGCCCGACAGGGCCCGACAGAGCCCGACAGAGCCCGACAGAACCCGACAGAGCCCGACAGAGCCCAGTAGAGCCCGACAGAGCCCGACAGAGCCCGACAGAGCCCGACAGGGCCCGACAGGGCCCGACAGGGCCCGATAGGGCCCAGTAGAGCCCGACAGAGACCGACAGAGCCCGACAGAGCCCGACAGAGCCCGACAGAGCCCGACAGGGCCCGACAGAGCCCGACAGAGCCCGACAGAGACCAGTAGAGCCCGACAGAGCCCGACAGGGCCCGACAGAGCCCGACAGGGCCCGACAGAGCCCAGTAGAGCCCAGTAGAGCCCGACAGAGCCCGACAGGGCCCGACAGGGCCCGACAGAGCCCGACAGAGCCCGACAGAGCGCAGTAGAGCCCGACAGAGCCCGACAGAGCCCGACAGAGCCCGACAGGGCCCAGTAGAGCCCAGCAGAGCCCGACAGAGCCCAGTAGAGCCCAACAGAGCCCGACAGAGCCCGACAGAGCCTGACAGGGCCCGACAGGGCCCGACAGAGCCCGACAGAGCCCAGTAGAGCCCAACAGAGCCCGACAGAGCCCGACAGAGCCCGACAGGGCCCGACAGGGCCCGACAGGGCCTGACAGAGCCCGACAGAGCCCAGTAGAGCCCGACAGAGCCCGACAGAGCCCGACAGAGTCCGACAGAGCCCGACAGGGCCCGACAGAGCCCGACAGAGCCCAGTAGAGCCCAGTAGAGCCCGACAGAGGCCGACAGAGCCCGACAGAGGCCGACAGGGCCCAGTAGAGCCCGACAGAGCCCGACAGAGCCCGACAGAGCCCGACAGGGCCCGACAGAGCCCCACAGGGCCCGACAGGGCCCGACAGGGCCCAGTAGAGCCCGACAGAGCCCGACAGAACCCGACAGAGCCCGACAGAGCCCAGTAGAGCCCGACAGAGCCCGACAGAGCCCGACAGAGCCCGACAGGGCCCGACAGGGTCCGACAGGGCCCAGTAGAGCCCGACAGAGCCCGAGAGAGCCCGACAGAGCCCGACAGAGCCCGACAGAGCCCAGTAGAGCCCGACAGGGCCCGACAGGGCCCAGTAGAGCCCGACAGAGCCCGACAGAGCCCAGTAGAGCCCAGTAGAGCCCGACAGAGCCCGACAGAGCCCGACAGAGCCCGACAGGGCCCAGTAGAGCCCAGTAGAGCCCGACAGAGCCCAGTAGAGCCCGCAGAGCCCGACAGAGCCCGACAGAGCCCGACAGAGCCCGACAGGGCCCGACAGGGCCCGACAGAGCCCAGTAGAGCCCGACAGAGCCCGACAGAGCCCGACAGAGCCCGACAGGGCCCGACAGAGCCCGACAGAGCCCAGTAGAGCCCGACAGAGCCCGACAGAGCCCGACAGAGCCCGACAGAACCCGACAGAGCCCAGTAGAGCCCGACAGGACCCGACAGGGCCCAGTAGAGCCCGACAGAGCCCGACAGAGCCCAGTAGAGCCCGACAGAGCCCGACAGAGCCCGAAAGAGCCCGACAGAGCCCGACAGAGCCCGACAGAGCCCGACAGGGCCCGAGAGAACCCGACAGAGCCCGACAGAGCCCAGTAGAGCCCGACAGAGCCCGACAGAGCCCGACAGAGCCCGACAGGGCCCGACAGGGTCCGACAGGGCCCAGTAGAGCCCGACAGAGCCCGAGAGAGCCCGACAGAGCCCGACAGAGCCCGACAGAGCCCAGTAGAGCCCGACAAGGCCCGACAGGGCCCAGAAGAGCCCGACAGAGCCCGACAGAGCCCAGTAGAGCCCAGTAGAGCCCGACAGAGCCCGACAGAGCCCGACAGAGCCCGACAGGGCCCAGCAGAGCCCAGTAGAGCCCGACAGAGCCCAGTAGAGCCCGCAGAGCCCGACAGAGCCCGACAGAGCCCGACAGAGCCCGACAGGGCCCGACAGAGCCAGACAGAGCCCAGTAGAGCCCGACAGAGCCCGACAGAGCCCGACAGAGCCCGACAGGGCCCGACAGAGCCCGACAGAGCCCAGTAGAGCCCGACAGAGCCCGACAGAGCCCGACAGAGCCCGACAGAGCCCAGTAGAGCCCGACAGAGCCCGACAGGGCCCGACAGGACCCGACAGGGCCCAGAAGAGCCCGACAGAGCTCGACAGAGCCCAGTAGAGCCCGACAGAGCCCGACAGAGCCCGAAAGAGCCCGACAGAGCCCGACAGAGCCCGACAGGGCCCGACAGAGCCCGACAGGGCCCGACAGAGCCCGACAGAGCCCGACAGAGCCCGACAGGGCCCAGTAGAGCCCGACAGAGCCCGACAGAGCCCGACAGAGCCCGACAGGGCCCGACAGGGCCCAGTAGATCCCGACAGAGCCCGATAGAGCCCAGTAGAGCCCAGTAGAGCCCGACAGAGCCCGACAGAGCCCGACAGAGCCCGACAGGGCCCAGTAGAGCCCGACAGAGCCCGACAGAGCCCGACAGAGCCCGACAGGGCCCGACAGGGCCCAGTAGAGCCCGACAGAGCCCGACAGAGCCCAGTAGAGCCCGACAGAGCCCGACAGAGCCCGACAGAGCCCGACAGGGCCCGACAGAGCCCGACAGAGCCCGACAGAACCCGACAGAGCCCGACAGAGCCCAGTAGAGCCCGACAGAGCCCGACAGAGCCCGACAGGGCCCGACAGGGCCCGACAGGGCCCAGTAGAGCCCGACAGGGCCCGACAGGGCCCGACAGGGCTCGATAGGGCCCAGTAGAGCCCGACAGAGACCGACAGAGCCCGACAGAGCCCGACAGAGCCCGACAGGGCCCGACAGAGCCCGACAGAGCCCGACAGAGACCAGTAGAGCCCGACAGAGCCCGACAGGGCCCGACAGAGCCCGACAGGGCCCGACAGAGCCCAGTAGAGCCCAGTAGAGCCCGACAGAGCCCGACAGAGCCCGACAGGACCCGACAGAGCCCGACAGAGCCCGACAGATCCCAGTAGGGCCCGACAGAGCCCGACAGAGCCCGACAGAGCCCGACAGAGCCCGACAGGGCCCAGTAGAGCCCAGTAGAGCCCGACAGAGCCCAGTAGAGCCCGACAGAGCCCGACAGAGCCCGACAGAGCCCGACAGAGCCCGACAGGGCCCGACAGGGCCCGACAGGGCCCGACAGAGCCTGACAGGGCCCGACACAGCCCGAAAGAGCCCGACAGAGCCCGACAGAGCCCGACAGAGCCCGACAGGGCCCGACAGAGCCCGACAGGGCCCGACAGAGCCCGACAGGGCCCAGTAGAGCCCGACAGAGCCCGACAGAGCCCGACAGAGCCCGACAGGGCCGGACAGGGCCCGACAGAGCCCGACAGAGCCCGACAGGGCCCAGTAGAGCCCAGTAGAGCCCGACAGAGCCCGACAGAGCCCGACAGAGCCCGACAGGGCCCAGTAGAGCCCGACAGAGCCCGACAGAGCCCGACAGAACCCGACAGGGCCCGACAGGGCCCAGTAGAGCACGACAGAGCCCGACAGAGCCCAGTAGAGCCCGACAGAGCCCGACAGAGCCCGACAGAGCCCGACAGGGCCCGACAGAGCCCGACAGAGCCCGACAGAACCCGACAGAGCCCGACAGAGCCCAGTAGAGCCCGACAGAGCCCGACAGAGCCCGACAGGGCCCGACAGGGCCCGACAGGGCCCAGTAGAGCCCGACAGGGCCCGACAGGGCCCGACAGGGCCCGATAGGGCCCAGTAGAGCCCGACAGAGACCGACAGAGCCTGACAGAGCCCGACAGAGCCCGACAGGGCCCGACAGAGCCCGACAGAGCCCGACAGAGACCAGTAGAGCCCAGTAGAGCCCGACAGGGCCCGACAGAGCCCGACAGGGCCTGACAGAGCCCAGTAGAGCCCAGTAGAGCCCGACAGAGCCCGACAGGGCCCGACAGGGCCCGACAGAGCCCGACAGAGCCCGACAGAGCGCAGTAGAGCCCGACAGAGCCCGACAGAGCCCGACAGAGCCCGACAGGGCCCAGTAGAGCCCAGCAGAGCCCGACAGAGCCCAGTAGAGCCCGACAGAGCCCGACAGAGCCCGACAGAGCCTGACAGGGCCCGACAGGGCCCGACAGAGCCCGACAGAGCCCAGTAGAGCCCGACAGAGCCCGACAGAGCCCGACAGAGCCCGACAGGGCCCGACAGGGCCTGACAGAGCCCGACAGAGCCCAGTAGAGCCCGACAGAGCCCGACAGAGCCCGACAGAGCCCGACAGGGCCCGACAGAGCCCGACAGAGCCCAGTAGAGCCCAGTAGAGCCCGACAGAGGCCGACAGAGCCCGACAGAGGCCGACAGGGCCCAGTAGAGCCCGACAGAGCCCGACAGAGCCCAGTAGAGCCCAGTAGAGCCCGACAGAGCCCGACAGGGCCCGACAGGGCCCGACAGGGCCCAGTAGAGCCCGACAGAGCCCGACAGAGCCCGACAGAACCCGACAGAGCCCGACAGAGCCCAGTAGAGCCCGACAGAGCCCGACAGAGCCCGACAGAGCCCGACAGGGCCCGACAGGGTCCGACAGGGCCCAGTAGAGCCCGACAGAGCCCGAGAGAGCCCGACAGAGCCCGACAGAGCCCGACAGAGCCCAGTAGAGCCCGACAGGGCCCGACAGGGCCCAGTAGAGCCCGACAGAGCCCGACAGAGCCCAGTAGAGCCCAGTAGAGCCCGACAGAGCCCGACAGAGCCCGACAGAGCCCGGCAGGGCCCAGTAGAGCCCAGTAGAGCCCGACAGAGCCCAGTAGAGCCCGCAGAGCCCGACAGAGCCCGACAGAGCCCGACAGAGCCCGACAGGGCCCGACAGAGCCCGACAGAGCCCAGTAGAGCCCGACAGAGCCCGACAGAGCCCGACAGAGCCCGACAGGGCCCGACAGAGCCCGACAGAGCCCAGTAGATCCCGACAGAGCCCGACAGAGCCCGACAGAACCCGACAGAGCCCGACAGAGCCCAGTAGAGCCCGACAGGACCCGACAGGGCCCAGTAGAGCCCGACAGAGCCCGACAGAGCCCGACAGAGCCCGACAGGGCCCAGTAGAGCCCGACAGAGCCCGACAGAGCCCGACAGAGCCCGACAGGGCCCGACAAGGCCCAGTAGAGCCCGACAGAGCCCGACAGAGCCCAGTAGAGCCCAGTAGAGCCCGACAGAGCCCGACAGAGCCCGACAGAGCCCGACAGGGCCCAGTAGAGCCCGACAGAGCCCGACAGAGCCCGACAGAGCCCGACAGGGCCCGACAGGGCCCAGTAGAGCCCGACAGAGCCCGACAGAGCCCAGTAGAGCCCGACAGAGCCCGAAAGAGCCCGACAGAGCCCGACAGGGCCCGACAGAGCCCGACAGAGCCCGACAGAACCCGACAGAGCCCGACAGAGCCCAGTAGAGCCCGACAGAGCCCGACAGAGCCCGACAGGGCCCGACAGGGCCCGACAGGGCCCAGTTTAGCCCAGTAGAGCCAGACAGAGCCCGACAGGGCCCGACAGGGCCCGACAGAGCCCAGTAGAGCCCGACAGAGCCCGACAGAGCCCGACAGAGCCCGACAGGGCCCGACAGGGCCCGACAGGGCCCGATAGGGCCTGACAGAGCCCAGTTTAGCCCAGTAGAGCCCGACAGAGCCCGACAGGGCCCGACAGGGCCCGACAGGGCCCGACAGAGCCCGACAGAGCCCTATAGAGCCCGACAGAACCCGACAGAGCCCGACAGAGCCCAGTAGAGCCCGACAGAGCCCGACAGAGCCCGACAGGGCCCGACAGGGCCCGACAGGGCCCAGTAGAGCCCGACAGAGCCCGACAGAGCCCGACAGAGCCCGACAGGGCCCGACAGGGCCCGACAGAGCCCGACAGAGCCCGACAGGGCCCGACAGAGCCCGACAGAGCCCAGTAGAGCCCGACAGAGCCCGACAGAGCCCGACAGAGCCCGACAGGGCCCAGTAGAGCCCGACAGAGCCCGACAGAGCCCGACAGAGCCCGACAGGGCCTGACAGGGCCCGACAGGGAACAGTAGAGACCAGTAGAGCCCGACAGAGCCCGACAGAGCCCGACAGGGCCCGACAGGGCCCAGTAGAGCCCGACAGAGCCCGACAGAGCCCGACAGAGCCCGACAGGGCCCGACAAGGCCCGACAGGGCCCAGTAGAGCCCGACAGAGCCCGACCGAGCCCAGTAGAGCCCAGTAGAGCCCGATAGAGCCCGACAGAGCCCGACAGAGCCCGACAGAACCCGACAGAGCCCTACAGAGCCCAGTAGAGCCCGACAGAGCCCGACACAGCCCGACAGAGCCCGACAGGGCCCGACAGGGCCCGACAGGGCCCAGTAGAGCCCGACAGAGCCCGACAGAGCCCGACAGAGCCCGACAGGGCCCGACAGGGCCCAGTAGAGCCCGACAGAGCCCGACAGAGCCCGACAGAGCCCGACAGGGCCCGACAGGGCCCAACAGGGCCCGACAGAGCCCGACAGGGCCCGACAGAGCCCGACAGAGCCCAGTAGAGCCCGACAGAGCCCGACAGAGCCCGACAGAGCCCGACAGGGCCCAGTACAGCCCAGTAGAGCCCGACAGAGCCCAGTAGAGCCCGACAGAGCCCGACAGAGCCCGACAGAGGCCGACAGAGCCCGACAGGGCCCAGCAGAGCCCAGTAGAGCCCGACAGATCCCGACAGGGCCCGACAGTGCCCCACAGGGGCCAGTAGAGCCCGACAGAGCCCGACAGAGCCCAGTAGAGCCCAGTAGAGCCCGACAGAGCCCAACAGAGCCCGACAGGGCCCGACAGAGCCCAGTAGAGCCCGACAGAGCCCGACAGAGCCCGACAGAGCCCGACAGGGCCCGACAGGGCCCGACAGAGCCTGACAGGGCCTGACAGAGCCCAGTTTAGCCCAGTACATCCCGACAGAGCCCGACAGGGCCCGACAGGGCCCGACAGGGCCCGACAGAGCCCGACAGAGCCCGACAGAACCCGACAGAGCCCGACAGAGCCCGACAGGGCCCGACAGGGCCCGACAGGGCCCGACAGGGCCCAGTAGAGCCCGACATAGCCCGACAGAGCCCGTCAGAGCCCGACAGGGCCGGACAGGGCCCGACAGAGCCCGACAGAGCCCGACAGGGCCCGACAGGGCCCGACAGAGCCCGACAGAGCCCGACAGAGCCCGACAGGGCCCGACAGAGCCCAGTAGAGCCCGACAGAGCCCGACAGAGCCCGACAGAGCCCGACAGGGCCCAGTAGAGCCCGACAGAGCCCGACAGAGCCCGACAGACCCCAATAGGGCCCGACAGGGCCCAGTAGAGCCCGACAGAGCCCGACAGAGCCCGACAGAGCCCGACAGGGCCCGACAGGGCCCGACAGTGAACAGTAGAACCCAGTAGAGCCCGACAGAACCCGACAGAGCCCGACAGAGCCCGACAGGGCCCGACAGAGCCCGACAGAGCCCGACAGAGCCCGACAGGGCCCGACAGGGCCCAGTTTAGCCCAGTAGAGCCCGACAGAGCCCGACAGAGCCCGACAGAGCCCGACAGGGCCCGACAGGGCCCGACAGAGCCCGACAGATCCCGACAGGGCCCGACAGGGCCCGACAGAGCCCAGTAGAGCCCGACAGAGCCCGACAGAGCCCGACAGAACCCGACAGAGCCCGACAGAGCCCAGTAGAGCCCGACAGAGCCCGACAGAGCCCGACAGACCCCGACAGGGCCCGACAGGGTCCGACAGGGCCCAGTAGAGCCCGACAGAGCCCGAGAGAGCCCGACAGAGCCTGACAGAGCCCGACAGAGCCCAGTAGAGCCCGACAGGGCCCGACAGGGCCCAGTAGAACCCAACAGAGCCCGACAGAGCCCAGTAGAGCCCAGTAGAGCCCGACAGAGCCCGACAGAGCCCGACAGAGCCCGACAGGGCCCAGTAGAGCCCAGTAGAGCCCGACAGAGCCCAGTAGAGCCCGCAGAGCCCGACAGAGCCCGACAGAGCCCGACAGAGCCCGACAGGGCCCGACAGAGCCCGACAGAGCCCAGTAGAGCCCGACAGAGCCCGACAGAGCCCGACAGAGCCCGACAGGGCCCGACAGAGCCCGACAGAGCCCAGTAGAGCCCGACAGAGCCCGACAGAGCCCGACAGAGCCCAGTAGAGCCCGACAGAGCCCGACAGGGCCCGACAGGACCCGACAGGGCCCAGTAGAGCCCGACAGAGCCCGACAGAGCCCAGTAGAGCCCGACAGAGCCCGACAGAGCCCGAAAGAGCCCGACAGAGCCCGACAGAGCCCGACAGAGCCCGACAGGGCCCGACAGAGCCCGACAGGGCCCGACAGGGCCCGACAGAGCCCGACAGAGCCCGACAGGGCCCAGTAGAGCCCGACAGAGCCCGACAGAGCCCGACAGAGCCCGACAGGGCCCGACAGGGCCCAGTAGAGCCCGACAGAGCCCGACAGAGCCCAGTAGAGCCCAGTAGAGCCCGACAGAGCCCGACAGAGCCCGACAGAGCCCGACAGGGCCCAGTAGAGCCCGACAGAGCCCGACAGAGCCCGACAGAGCCCGACAGGGCCCAGTACAGCCCAGTAGAGCCCGACAGAGCCCAGTAGAGCCCGACAGAGCCCGACAGAGCCCGACAGAGGCCGACAGAGCCCGACAGGGCCCAGCAGAGCCCAGTAGAGCCCGACAGAGCCCGACAGGGCCCGACAGGGCCCGACAGGGGCCAGTAGAGCCCGACAGAGCCCGACAGAGCCCAGTAGAGCCCAGTAGAGCCCGACAGAGCCCGACAGAGCCCGACAGGGCCCGACAGAGCCCAGTAGAGCCCGACAGAGCCCGACAGAGCCCGACAGAGCCCGACAGGGCCCGACAGGGCCCGACAGAGCCCGACAGGGCCTGACAGAGCCCAGTTTAGCCCAGTAGATCCCGACAGAGCCCGACAGGGCCCGACAGGGCCCGACAGGGCCCGACAGAGCCCGACAGAGCCCGACAGAACCCTACAGAGCCCGACAGAGCCCGACAGGGCCCGACAGAGCCCGACAGGGCCCGACAGGGCGCGACAGGGCCCAGTAGAGCCCGACATAGCCCGACAGAGCCCGACAGAGCCCGACAGGGCCCGACAGGGCCCGACAGAGCCCGACAGAGCCCGACAGGGCCCGACAGGGCCCGACAGAGCCCGACAGAGCCCGACAGAGCCCGACAGGGCCCGACAGGGCCCAGTAGAGCCCGACAGAGCCCGACAGAGCCCGACAGAGCCCGACAGGGCCCAGTAGAGCCCGAAAGAGCCCGACAGAGCCCGACAGACCCCAACAGGGCCCGACAGGGCCCAGTAGAGCCCGACAGAGCCCGACAGAGCCCGACAGAGCCCGACAGGGCCCGACAGGGCCCGACAGTGAACAGTAGAACCCAGTAGAGCCCGACAGAGCCCGACAGAGCCCGACAGAGCCCGACAGGGCCCGACAGAGCCCGACAGGGCCCGACAGGGCCCGACAGTGAACAGTAGAACCCAGTAGAGCCCGACAGAGCCCGACAGGGCCCGACAGGGCCCAGTTTAGTCCAGTAGAGCCCGACAGAGCCCGACAGAGCCCGACAGAGCCCGACAGGGCCCGACAGGGCCCGACAGAGCCCAGTAGAGCCCGACAGAGCCCGAGAGAGCCCGACAGAGCCCGACAGAGCCCGACAGAGCCCAGTAGAGCCCGACAGGGCCCGACAGGGCCCAGTAGAGCCCGACAGAGCCCGACAGAGCCCAGTAGAGCCCAGTAGAGCCCGACAGAGCCCGACAGAGCCCGACAGAGCCCGACAGGGCCCAGCAGAGCCCAGTAGAGCCCGACAGAGCCCAGTAGAGCCCGCAGAGCCCGACAGAGCCTGACAGAGCCCGACAGAGCCCGACAGGGCCCGACAGAGCCCGACAGAGCCCAGTAGAGCCCGACAGAGCCCGACAGAGCCCGACAGAGCCCGACAGGGCCCGACAGAGCCCGACAGAGCCCAGTAGAGCCCGACAGAGCCCGACAGAGCCCGACAGAGCCCGACAGAGCCCAGTAGAGCCCGACAGAGCCCGACAGGGACCGACAGGACCCGACAGGGCCCAGTAGAGCCCGACAGAGCCCGACAGAGCCCAGTAGAGCCCGACAGAGCCCGACAGAGCCCGAAAGAGCCCGACAGAGCCCGACAGAGCCCGACAGGGCCCGACAGAGCCCGACAGGGCCCAGTAGAGCCCGACAGAGCCCGACAGAGCCCGACAGAGCCCGACAGGGCCCGACAGGGCCCAGTAGAGCCCGACAGAGCCCGACAGAGCCCAGTAGAGCCCAGTAGAGCCCGACAGAGCCCGACAGAGACCGACAGAGCCCGACAGAGCCCGACAGGGCCCGACAGGGCCCAGTAGAGCCCGACAGAGCCCGACAGAGCCCAGTAGAGCCCGACAGAGCCCGACAGAGCCCGACAGAGCCCGACAGGGCCCGACAGAGCCCGACAGAGCCCGACAGGGCCCGACAGAGCCCGACAGAGCCCGACAGAACCCGACAGAGCCCGACAGAGCCCGACAGGGCCCGACAGGGCCCAGTAGAGCCCGACAGGGCCCGACAGGGCCCGACAGGGCCCGATAGGGCCCAGTAGAGCCCGACAGAGACCGACAGAGCCCGACAGAGCCCGACAGAGCCCGACAGGGCCCGACAGAGCCCGACAGGGCCCGACAGAGACCAGTAGAGCCCGACAGAGCCCGACAGGGCCCGACAGAGCCCGACAGGGCCCGACGGAGCCCAGTAGAGCCCAGTAGAGCCCGACAGAGCCCGACAGAGCCCGACAGGGCCCGACAGAGCCCGACAGAGCCCGACAGAGCCCGACAGATCCCAGTAGGGCCCGACAGAGCCCGACAGAGCCCGACAGAGCCCGACAGAGCCCGACAGGGCCCAGTAGAGCCCAGTAGAGCCCGACAGAGCCCAGTAGAGCCCGACAGAGCCCGACAGAGCCCGACAGAGCCCGACAGGGCCCGACAGGGCCCGACAGAGCCTGACAGGGCCCGACAGAGCCCGAAAGAGCCCGACAGAGCCCGACAGAGCCCGACAGAGCCCGACAGGGCCCGACAGAGCCCGACAGGGCCCGACAGAGCCCGACAGAGCCCGACAGAGCCCGACAGGGCCCAGTAGAGCCCGACAGAGCCCGACAGAGCCTGACAGAGCCCGAGAGGGCCCGACAGAGCCCAGTAGAGCCCGACAGAGCCCGACAGAGCCCAGTAGAGCCCAGTAGAGCCCGACAGAGCCCGACAGAGCCCGACAGAGCCCGACAGGGCCCAGTAGAGCCCGACAGAGCCCGACAGAGCCCGACAGAGCCCGACAGGGCCCGACAGGGCCCAGTAGAGCCCGACAGAGCCCGACAGAGCCCAGTAGAGCCCGACAGAGCCCGACAGAGCCCGACAGAGCCCGACAGGGCCCGACAGAGCCCGACAGAGCCCGACAGAACCCGACAGAGCCCGACAGAGCCCAGTAGAGCCCGACAGAGCCCGACAGAGCCCGACAGGGCCCGACAGGGCCCGACAGGGCCCGACAGGGCCCGATAGGGCCCAGTAGAGCCCGACAGAGCCCGACAGACCCCGACAGGGCCCGACAGGGCCCGATAGGGCCCAGTAGAGCCCGACAGAGACCGACAGAGCCCGACAGAGCCCGACAGAGCCCGACAGGGCCCGACAGAGCCCGACAGAGCCCGACAGAGACCAGTAGAGCCCGACAGAGCCCGACAGGGCCCGACAGAGCCCGACAGGGCCCGACAGAGCCCAGTAGAGCCCAGTAGAGCCCGACAGAGCCCGACAGGGCCCGACAGGGCCCGACAGAGGCCGACAGAGCCCGACAGAGCGCAGTAGAGCCCGACAGAGCCCGACAGAGCCCGACAGAGCCCGACAGGGCCCAGTAGAGCCCAGCAGAGCCCGACAGAGCCCAGTAGAGCCCGACAGAGCCCGACAGAGCCCGACAGAGCCTGACAGGGCCCGACAGGGCCCGACAGAGCCCGACAGAGCCCAGTAGAGCCCGACAGAGCCCGACAGAGCCCGACAGAGCCCGACAGGGCCCGACAGGGCCCGACAGGGCCTGACAGAGCCTGACAGAGCCCGACAGAGCCCGACAGGGCCCGACAGGGCCCAGTTTAGCCCAGTAGAGCCCGACAGAGCCCGACAGAGCCCGACAGAGCCCGACAGGGCCCGACAGGGCCCGACAGAGCCCGACAGATCCCGACAGGCCCCGACAGGGCCCGACAGAGCCCAGTAGAGCCCGACAGAGCCCGACAGAGCCCGACAGAACCCGACAGAGCCCGACAGAGCCCAGTAGAGCCCGACAGAGCCCGACAGAGCCCGACAGAGCCCGACAGGGCCCGACAGGGTCCGACAGGGCCCAGTAGAGCCCGACAGAGCCCGAGAGAGCCCGACAGAGCCTGACAGAGCCCGACAGAGCCCAGTAGAGCCCGACAGGGCCCGACAGGGCCCAGTAGAACCCGACAGAGCCCGACAGAGCCCAGTAGAGCCCAGTAGAGCCCGACAGAGCCCGACAGAGCCCGACAGAGCCCGACAGGGCCCAGTAGAGCCCAGTAGAGCCCGACAGAGCCCAGTAGAGCCCGCAGAGCCCGACAGAGCCCGACAGAGCCCGACAGAGCCCGACAGGGCCCGACAGAGCCCGACAGAGCCCAGTAGAGCCCGACAGAGCCCGACAGAGCCCGACAGAGCCCGACAGGGCCCGACAGAGCCCGACAGAGCCCAGTAGAGCCCGACAGAGCCCGACAGAGCCCGACAGAGCCCAGTAGAGCCCGACAGAGCCCGACAGGGCCCGACAGGACCCGACAGGGCCCAGTAGAGCCCGACAGAGCCCGACAGAGCCCAGTAGAGCCCGACAGAGCCCGACAGAGCCCGAAAGAGCCCGACAGAGCCCGACAGAGCCCGACAGAGCCCGACAGGGCCCGACAGAGCCCGACAGGGCCCGACAGAGCCCGACAGAGCCCGACAGAGCCCGACAGGGCCCAGTAGAGCCCGACAGAGCCCGACAGAGCCCGACAGAGCCCGACAGGGCCCGACAGGGCCCAGTAGAGCCCGACAGAGCCCGACAGAGCCCAGTAGAGCCCAGTAGAGCCCGACAGAGCCCGACAGAGCCCGACAGAGCCCGACAGGGCCCAGTAGAGCCCGACAGAGCCCGACAGAGCCCGACAGAGCCCGACAGGGCCCAGTACAGCCCAGTAGAGCCCGACAGAGCCCAGTAGAGCCCGACAGAGCCCGACAGAGCCCGACAGAGGCCGACAGAGCCCGACAGGGCCCAGCAGAGCCCAGTAGAGCCCGACAGAGCCCGACAGGGCCCGACAGGGCCCGACAGGGGCCAGTAGAGCCCGACAGAGCCCGACAGAGCCCAGTAGAGCCCAGTAGAGCCCGACAGAGCCCGACAGAGCCCGACAGGGCCCGACAGAGCCCAGTAGAGCCCGACAGAGCCCGACAGAGCCCGACAGAGCCCGACAGGGCCCGACAGGGCCCGACAGAGCCCGACAGGGCCTGACAGAGCCCAGTTTAGCCCAGTAGATCCCGACAGAGCCCGACAGGGCCCGACAGGGCCCGACAGGGCCCGACAGAGCCCGACAGAGCCCGACAGAACCCTACAGAGCCCGACAGAGCCCGACAGGGCCCGACAGAGCCCGACAGGGCCCGACAGGGCGCGACAGGGCCCAGTAGAGCCCGACATAGCCCGACAGAGCCCGACAGAGCCCGACAGGGCCCGACAGGGCCCGACAGAGCCCGACAGAGCCCGACAGGGCCCGACAGGGCCCGACAGAGCCCGACAGGGCCCGACAGGGCCCAGTAGAGCCCGACAGAGCCCGACAGAGCCCGACAGAGCCCGACAGGGCCCAGTAGAGCCCGACAGAGCCCGACAGAGCCCGACAGACCCCAACAGGGCCCGACAGGGCCCAGTAGAGCCCGACAGAGCCCGACAGAGCCCGACAGAGCCCGACAGGGCCCGACAGGGCCCGACAGTGAACAGTAGAACCCAGTAGAGCCCGACAGAGCCCGACAGAGCCCGACAGAGCCCGACAGGGCCCGACAGAGCCCGACAGGGCCCGACAGGGCCCGACAGTGAACAGTAGAACCCAGTAGAGCCCGACAGAGCCCGACAGGGCCCGACAGGGCCCAGTTTAGTCCAGTAGAGCCCGACAGAGCCCGACAGAGCCCGACAGAGCCCGACAGGGCCCGACAGGGCCCGACAGAGCCCAGTAGAGCCCGACAGA
The DNA here is from genome assembly GCF_036013445.1 of Caloenas nicobarica. NCBI lineage: Eukaryota > Metazoa > Chordata > Aves > Columbiformes > Columbidae > Caloenas > Caloenas nicobarica. The sequence goes on from NW_027017198.1 coordinate 16,304, forward strand.
GCCCGAGAGAGCCCGACAGAGCCCGACAGAGCCCGACAGAGCCCAGTAGAGCCCGACAGGGCCCGACAGGGCCCAGTAGAGCCCGACAGAGCCCGACAGAGCCCAGTAGAGCCCAGTAGAGCCCGACAGAGCCCGACAGAGCCCGACAGAGCCCGACAGGGCCCAGCAGAGCCCAGTAGAGCCCGACAGAGCCCAGTAGAGCCCGCAGAGCCCGACAGAGCCTGACAGAGCCCGACAGAGCCCGACAGGGCCCGACAGAGCCCGACAGAGCCCAGTAGAGCCCGACAGAGCCCGACAGAGCCCGACAGAGCCCGACAGGGCCCGACAGAGCCCGACAGAGCCCAGTAGAGCCCGACAGAGCCCGACAGAGCCCGACAGAGCCCGACAGAGCCCAGTAGAGCCCGACAGAGCCCGACAGGGACCGACAGGACCCGACAGGGCCCAGTAGAGCCCGACAGAGCCCGACAGAGCCCAGTAGAGCCCGACAGAGCCCGACAGAGCCCGAAAGAGCCCGACAGAGCCCGACAGAGCCCGACAGGGCCCGACAGAGCCCGACAGGGCCCAGTAGAGCCCGACAGAGCCCGACAGAGCCCGACAGAGCCCGACAGGGCCCGACAGGGCCCAGTAGAGCCCGACAGAGCCCGACAGAGCCCAGTAGAGCCCAGTAGAGCCCGACAGAGCCCGACAGAGCCCGACAGAGCCCGACAGAGCCCGACAGGGCCCGACAGGGCCCAGTAGAGCCCGACAGAGCCCGACAGAGCCCAGTAGAGCCCGACAGAGCCCGACAGAGCCCGACAGAGCCCGACAGGGCCCGACAGAGCCCGACAGAGCCCGACAGGGCCCGACAGAGCCCGACAGAGCCCGACAGAACCCGACAGAGCCCGACAGAGCCCGACAGGGCCCGACAGGGCCCAGTAGAGCCCGACAGGGCCCGACAGGGCCCGACAGGGCCCGATAGGGCCCAGTAGAGCCCGACAGAGACCGACAGAGCCCGACAGAGCCCGACAGAGCCCGACAGGGCCCGACAGAGCCCGACAGGGCCCGACAGAGACCAGTAGAGCCCGACAGAGCCCGACAGGGCCCGACAGAGCCCGACAGGGCCCGACGGAGCCCAGTAGAGCCCAGTAGAGCCCGACAGAGCCCGACAGAGCCCGACAGGGCCCGACAGAGCCCGACAGAGCCCGACAGAGCCCGACAGATCCCAGTAGGGCCCGACAGAGCCCGACAGAGCCCGACAGAGCCCGACAGAGCCCGACAGGGCCCAGTAGAGCCCAGTAGAGCCCGACAGAGCCCAGTAGAGCCCGACAGAGCCCGACAGAGCCCGACAGAGCCCGACAGGGCCCGACAGGGCCCGACAGAGCCTGACAGGGCCCGACAGAGCCCGAAAGAGCCCGACAGAGCCCGACAGAGCCCGACAGAGCCCGACAGGGCCCGACAGAGCCCGACAGGGCCCGACAGAGCCCGACAGAGCCCGACAGAGCCCGACAGGGCCCAGTAGAGCCCGACAGAGCCCGACAGAGCCTGACAGAGCCCGAGAGGGCCCGACAGAGCCCAGTAGAGCCCGACAGAGCCCGACAGATCCCAGTAGAGCCCAGTAGAGCCCGACAGAGCCCGACAGAGCCCGACAGAGCCCGACAGGGCCCAGTAGAGCCCGACAGAGCCCGACAGAGCCCGACAGAGCCCGACAGGGCCCGACAGGGCCCAGTAGAGCCCGACAGAGCCCGACAGAGCCCAGTAGAGCCCGACAGAGCCCGACAGAGCCCGACAGAGCCCGACAGGGCCCGACAGAGCCCGACAGAGCCCGACAGAACCCGACAGAGCCCGACAGAGCCCAGTAGAGCCCGACAGAGCCCGACAGAGCCCGACAGGGCCCGACAGGGCCCGACAGGGCCCGACAGGGCCCGATAGGGCCCAGTAGAGCCCGACAGAGCCCGACAGAGCCCGACAGGGCCCGACAGGGCCCGACAGGGCCCGATAGGGCCCAGTAGAGCCCGACAGAGACCGACAGAGCCCGACAGAGCCCGACAGAGCCCGACAGGGCCCGACAGAGCCCGACAGAGCCCGACAGAGACCAGTAGAGCCCGACAGAGCCCGACAGGGCCCGACAGAGCCCGACAGGGCCCGACAGAGCCCAGTAGAGCCCAGTAGAGCCCGACAGAGCCCGACAGGGCCCGACAGGGCCCGACAGAGGCCGACAGAGCCCGACAGAGCGCAGTAGAGCCCGACAGAGCCCGACAGAGCCCGACAGAGCCCGACAGGGCCCAGTAGAGCCCAGCAGAGCCCGACAGAGCCCAGTAGAGCCCGACAGAGCCCGACAGAGCCCGACAGAGCCTGACAGGGCCCGACAGGGTCCGACAGAGCCCGACAGAGCCCAGTAGAGCCCGACAGAGCCCGACAGAGCCCGACAGAGCCCGACAGGGCCCGACAGGGCCCGACAGGGCCTGACAGAGCCTGACAGAGCCCAGTAGAGCCCGACAGAGCCCGACAGAGCCCGACAGAGTCCGACAGAGCCCGACAGGGCCCGACAGAGCCCGACAGAGCCCAGTAGAGCCCAGTAGAGCCCGACAGAGGCCGACAGAGCCCGACAGAGGCCGACAGGGCCCAGTAGAGCCCGACAGAGCCCGACAGAGCCCGACAGAGCCCGACAGGGCCCGACAGAGCCCGACAGGGCCCGACAGGGCCCGACAGGGCCCAGTAGAGCCCGACAGAGCCCGACAGAACCGGACAGAGCCCGACAGAGCCCAGTAGAGCCCGACAGAGCCCGACAGAGCCCGACAGAGCCCGACAGGGCCCGACAGGGTCCGACAGGGCCCAGTAGAGCCCGACAGAGCCCGAGAGAGCCCGACAGAGCCCGACAGAGCCCGACAGAGCCCAGTAGAGCCCGACAGGGCCCGACAGGGCCCAGTAGAGCCCGACAGAGCCCGACAGAGCCCAGTAGAGCCCAGTAGAGCCCGACAGAGCCCGACAGAGCCCGACAGAGCCCGACAGGGCCCAGTAGAGCCCAGTAGAGCCCGACAGAGCCCAGTAGAGCCCGCAGAGCCCGACAGAGCCCAACAGAGCCCGACAGAGCCCGACAGGGCCCGACAGGGCCCGACAGAGCCCAGTAGAGCCCGACAGAGCCCGACAGAGCCCGACAGAGCCCGACAGGGCCCGACAGAGCCCGACAGAGCCCAGTAGAGCCCGACAGAGCCCGACAGAGCCCGACAGAGCCCGACAGAACCCGACAGAGCCCAGTAGAGCCCGACAGGACCCGACAGGGCCCAGTAGAGCCCGACAGAGCCCGACAGAGCCCAGTAGAGCCCGACAGAGCCCGACAGAGCCCGAAAGAGCCCGACAGAGCCCGACAGGGCCCAGTAGAGCCCGACAGGGCCCGACAGAACCCGACAGAGCCCGACAGAGCCCAGTAGAGCCCGACAGAGCCCGACAGAGCCCGACAGAGCCCGACAGAGCCCGACAGGGCCCGACAGGGTCCGACAGGGCCCAGTAGAGCCCGACAGAGCCCGAGAGAGCCCGACAGAGCCCGACAGAGCCCAGTAGAGCCCGACAAGGCCCGACAGGGCTCAGTAGAGCCCGACAGAGCCCGACAGAGCCCAGTAGAGCCCAGTAGAGCCCGACAGAGCCCGACAGAGCCCGACAGAGCCCGACAGGGCCCAGCAGAGCCCAGTAGAGCCCGACAGAGCCCAGTAGAGCCCGCAGAGCCCGACAGAGCCCGACAGAGCCCGACAGAGCCCGACAGGGCCCGACAGAGCCCGACAAAGCCCAGTAGAGCCCGACAGAGCCCGACAGAGCCCGACAGAGCCCGACAGGGCCCGACAGAGCCCGACAGAGCCCAGTAGAGCCCGACAGAGCCCGACAGAGCCCGACAGAGCCCAGTAGAGCCCGACAGGGCCCGACAGAGCCCAGTAGAGCCCAGTAGAGCCCGAGAGAGCCCGACAGAGCCCGACAGGGCCCGACAGGACCCGACAGGGCCCAGTAGAGCCCGACAGAGCTCGACAGAGCCCAGTAGAGCCCGACAGAGCCCGACAGAGACCGAAAGAGCCCGACAGAGCCCGACAGAGCCCGACAGGGCCCAGTAGAGCCCGACAGAGCCCGACAGAGCCCGACAGAGCCCGACAGGGCCCGACAGGGCCCAGTAGATCCCGACAGAGCCCGACAGAGCCCAGTAGAGCCCAGTAGAGCCCGACAGAGCCCGACAGAGCCCGACAGAGCCCGACAGGGCCCAGTAGAGCCCGACAGAGCCCGACAGAGCCCGACAGAGCCCGACAGGGCACGACAGGGCCCAGTAGAGCCCGACAGAGCCCGACAGAGCCCAGTAGAGCCCGACAGAGCCCGACAGAGCCCGACAGAGCCCGACAGGGCCCGACAGAGCCCGACAGAGCCCGACAGAACCCGACAGAGCCCGACAGAGCCCAGTAGAGCCCGACAGAGCCCGACAGAGCCCGACAGGGCCCGACAGGGCCCGACAGGGCCCAGTAGAGCCCGACAGGGCCCGACAGGGCCCGACAGGGCCCGATAGGGCCCAGTAGAGCCCGACAGAGACCGACAGAGCCCGACAGAGCCCGACAGAGCCCGACAGGGCCCGACAGAGCCCGACAGAGCCCGACAGAGACCAGTAGAGCCCGACAGAGCCCGACAGGGCCCGACAGAGCCCGACAGGGCCCGACAGAGCCCAGTAGAGCCCAGTAGAGCCCGACAGAGCCCGACAGAGCCCGACAGGGCCCGACAGAGCCCGACAGAGCCCGACAGATCCCAGTAGGGCCCGACAGAGCCCGACAGAGCCCGACAGAGCCCGACAGAGCCCGACAGAGCCCAGTAGAGCCCGACAGGGCCCGACAGGGCCCAGTAGAGCCCGACAGGGCCCGACAGAGCCCAGTAGAGCCCAGTAGAGCCCGAGAGAGCCCGACAGAGCCCGACAGAGCCCGACAGAGCCCAGTAGAGCCCGACAGGGCCCGACAGGGCCCAGTAGAGCCCGACAGAGCCCGACAGAGCCCAGTAGAGCCCAGTAGAGCCCGACAGAGCCCGACAGAGCCCGACAGAGCCCGACAGGGCCCAGCAGAGCCCAGTAGAGCCCGACAGAGCCCAGTAGAGCCCGCAGAGCCCGACAGAGCCTGACAGAGCCCGACAGAGCCCGACAGGGCCCGACAGAGCCCGACAGAGCCCAGTAGAGCCCGACAGAGCCCGACAGAGCCCGACAGAGCCCGACAGGGCCCGACAGAGCCCGACAGAGCCCAGTAGAGCCCGACAGAGCCCGACAGAGCCCGACAGAGCCCAGTAGAGCCCGACAGAGCCCGACAGGGCCCGACAGGACCCGACAGGGCCCAGTAGAGCCCGACAGAGCCCGACAGAGCCCAGTAGAGCCCGACAGAGCCCGACAGAGCCCGAAAGAGCCCGACAGAGCCCGACAGAGCCCGACAGGGCCCGACAGAGCCCGACAGGGCCCGACAGAGCCCGACAGAGCCCGACAGAGCCCGACAGGGCCCAGTAGAGCCCGACAGAGCCCGACAGAGCCCGACAGAGCCCGACAGGGCCCGACAGGGCCCAGTAGAGCCCGACAGAGCCCGACAGAGCCCAGTAGAGCCCAGTAGAGCCCGACAGAGCCCGACAGAGCCCGACAGAGCCCGACAGGGCCCAGTAGAGCCCGACAGAGCCTGACAGAGCCCGACAGAGCCCGACAGAGCCCGACAGGGCCCGACAGGGCCCAGTAGAGCCCGACAGAGCCCGACAGAGCCCAGTAGAGCCCGACAGAGCCCGACAGAGCCCGACAGAGCCCGACAGGGCCCGACAGAGCCCGACAGAGCCCGACAGGGCCCGACAGAGCCCGACAGAGCCCGACAGAACCCGACAGAGCCCGACAGAGCCCGACAGGGCCCGACAGGGCCCAGTAGAGCCCGACAGGGCCCGACAGGGCCCGACAGGGCCCGATAGGGCCCAGTGGAGCCCGACAGAGACCGACAGAGCCCGACAGAGCCCGACAGAGCCCGACAGGGCCCGACAGAGCCCGACAGAGCCCGACAGAGACCAGTAGAGCCCGACAGAGCCCGACAGGGCCCGACAGAGCCCGACAGGGCCCGACAGAGCCCAGTAGAGCCCAGTAGAGCCAGACAGAGCCCGACAGAGCCCGACAGAGCCCGACAGGGCCCAGCAGAGCCCAGTAGAGCCCGACAGAGCCCAGTAGAGCCCGCAGAGCCCGACAGAGCCCGACAGAGCCCGACAGAGCCCGACAGAGCCCAGTAGAGCCCAGTAGAGCCCGACAGAGCCCAGTATAGCCCGACAGAGCCCGACAGAGCCCGACAGGGCCCGACAGGGCCCGACAGGGCCCGACAGAGCCTGACAGGTCCCGACACAGCCCGAAAGAGCCCGACAGAGCCCGACAGAGCCCGACAGAGCCCGACAGGGCCCGACAGAGCCCGACAGGGCCCGACAGAGCCCGACAGGGCCCGACAGAGCCCGACAGAGCCCAGTAGAGCCCGACAGAGCCCGACAGAGCCCGACAGAGCCCGAGAGGGCCCGACAGAGCCCAGTAGAGCCCGACAGAGCCCGACAGAGCCCAGTAGAGCCCAGTAGAGCCCGACAGAGCCCGACAGAGCCCGACAGAGCCCGACAGGGCCCAGTAGAGCCCGACAGAGCCCGACAGAGCCCGACAGAGCCCGACAGGGCCCGACAGGGCCCAGTAGAGCCCGACAGAGCCCGACAGAGCCCAGTAGAGCCCGACAGAGCCCGACAGAGCCCGACAGAGCCCGACAGGGCCCGACAGAGCCCGACAGAGCCCGACAGAACCCGACAGAGCCCGACAGAGCCCAGTAGAGCCCGACAGAGCCCGACAGAGCCCGACAGAGCCCGACAGGGCCCGACAGGGCCCGACAGGGCCCGATAGGGCCCAGTAGAGCCCGACAGAGACCGACAGAGCCCGACAGAGCCCGACAGAGCCCGACAGGGCCCGACAGAGCCCGACAGAGCCCGACAGAGACCAGTAGAGCCCGACAGAGCCCGACAGGGCCCGACAGAGCCCGACAGGGCCCGACAGAGCCCAGTAGAGCCCAGTAGAGCCCGACAGAGCCCGACAGGGCCCGACAGGGCCCGACAGAGCCCGACAGAGCCCGACAGAGCGCAGTAGAGCCCGACAGAGCCCGACAGAGCCCGACAGAGCCCGACAGGGCCCAGTAGAGCCCAGCAGAGCCCGACAGAGCCCAGTAGAGCCCGACAGAGCCCGACAGAGCCCGACAGAGCCTGACAGGGCCCGACAGGGCCCGACAGAGCCCGACAGAGCCCAGTAGAGCCCAACAGAGCCCGACAGAGCCCGACAGAGCCCGACAGGGCCCGACAGGGCCCGACAGGGCCTGACAGAGCCCGACAGAGCCCAGTAGAGCCCGACAGAGCCCGACAGAGCCCGACAGAGTCCGACAGAGCCCGACAGGGCCCGACAGAGCCCGACAGAGCCCAGTAGAGCCCAGTAGAGCCCGACAGAGGCCGACAGAGCCCGACAGAGGCCGACAGGGCCCAGTAGAGCCCGACAGAGCCCGACAGAGCCCGACAGAGCCCGACAGGGCCCGACAGAGCCCCACAGGGCCCGACAGGGCCCGACAGGGCCCAGTAGAGCCCGACAGAGCCCGACAGAACCCGACAGAGCCCGACAGAGCCCAGTAGAGCCCGACAGAGCCCGACAGAGCCCGACAGAGCCCGACAGGGCCCGACAGGGTCCGACAGGGCCCAGTAGAGCCCGACAGAGCCCGAGAGAGCCCGACAGAGCCCGACAGAGCCCGACAGAGCCCAGTAGAGCCCGACAGGGCCCGACAGGGCCCAGTAGAGCCCGACAGAGCCCGACAGAGCCCAGTAGAGCCCAGTAGAGCCCGACAGAGCCCGACAGAGCCCGACAGAGCCCGACAGGGCCCAGTAGAGCCCAGTAGAGCCCGACAGAGCCCAGTAGAGCCCGCAGAGCCCGACAGAGCCCGACAGAGCCCGACAGAGCCCGACAGGGCCCGACAGGGCCCGACAGAGCCCAGTAGAGCCCGACAGAGCCCGACAGAGCCCGACAGAGCCCGACAGGGCCCGACAGAGCCCGACAGAGCCCAGTAGAGCCCGACAGAGCCCGACAGAGCCCGACAGAGCCCGACAGAACCCGACAGAGCCCAGTAGAGTCCGACAGGACCCGACAGGGCCCAGTAGAGCCCGACAGAGCCCGACAGAGCCCAGTAGAGCCCGACAGAGCCCGACAGAGCCCGAAAGAGCCCGACAGAGCCCGACAGAGCCCGACAGAGCCCGACAGGGCCCGAGAGAACCCGACAGAGCCCGACAGAGCCCAGTAGAGCCCGACAGAGCCCGACAGAGCCCGACAGAGCCCGACAGGGCCCGACAGGGTCCGACAGGGCCCAGTAGAGCCCGACAGAGCCCGAGAGAGCCCGACAGAGCCCGACAGAGCCCGACAGAGCCCAGTAGAGCCCGACAAGGCCCGACAGGGCCCAGAAGAGCCCGACAGAGCCCGACAGAGCCCAGTAGAGCCCAGTAGAGCCCGACAGAGCCCGACAGAGCCCGACAGAGCCCGACAGGGCCCAGCAGAGCCCAGTAGAGCCCGACAGAGCCCAGTAGAGCCCGCAGAGCCCGACAGAGCCCGACAGAGCCCGACAGAGCCCGACAGGGCCCGACAGAGCCCGACAGAGCCCAGTAGAGCCCGACAGAGCCCGACAGAGCCCGACAGAGCCCGACAGGGCCCGACAGAGCCCGACAGAGCCCAGTAGAGCCCGACAGAGCCCGACAGAGCCCGACAGAGCCCGACAGAGCCCAGTAGAGCCCGACAGAGCCCGACAGGGCCCGACAGAGCCCGACAGGGCCCGACAGAGCCCAGTAGAGCCCAGTAGAGCCCGACAGAGCCCGACAGGGCCCGACAGGGCCCGACAGAGCCCGACAGAGCCCGACAGAGCGCAGTAGAGCCCGACAGAGCCCGACAGAGCCCGACAGAGCCCGACAGGGCCCAGTAGAGCCCAGCAGAGCCCGACAGAGCCCAGTAGAGCCCGACAGAGCCCGACAGAGCCCGACAGAGCCTGACAGGGCCCGACAGGGCCCGACAGAGCCCGACAGAGCCCAGTAGAGCCCAACAGAGCCCGACAGAGCCCGACAGAGCCCGACAGGGCCCGACAGGGCCCGACAGGGCCTGACAGAACCCGACAGAGCCCAGTAGAGCCCGACAGAGCCCGACAGAGCCCGACAGAGTCCGACAGAGCCCGACAGGGCCCGACAGAGCCCGACAGAGCCCAGTAGAGCCCAGTAGAGCCCGACAGAGGCCGACAGAGCCCGACAGAGGCCGACAGGGCCCAGTAGAGCCCGACAGAGCCCGACAGAGCCCGACAGAGCCCGACAGGGCCCGACAGAGCCCCACAGGGCCCGACAGGGCCCGACAGGGCCCAGTAGAGCCCGACAGAGCCCGACAGAACCCGACAGAGCCCGACAGAGCCCAGTAGAGCCCGACAGAGCCCGACAGAGCCCGACAGAGCCCGACAGGGCCCGACAGGGTCCGACAGGGCCCAGTAGAGCCCGACAGAGCCCGAGAGAGCCCGACAGAGCCCGACAGAGCCCGACAGAGCCCAGTAGAGCCCGACAGGGCCCGACAGGGCCCAGTAGAGCCCGACAGAGCCCGACAGAGCCCAGTAGAGCCCAGTAGAGCCCGACAGAGCCCGACAGAGCCCGACAGAGCCCGACAGGGCCCAGTAGAGCCCAGTAGAGCCCGACAGAGCCCAGTAGAGCCCGCAGAGCCCGACAGAGCCCGACAGAGCCCGACAGAGCCCGACAGGGCCCGACAGGGCCCGACAGAGCCCAGTAGAGCCCGACAGAGCCCGACAGAGCCCGACAGAGCCCGACAGGGCCCGACAGAGCCCGACAGAGCCCAGTAGAGCCCGACAGAGCCCGACAGAGCCCGACAGAGCCCGACAGAACCCGACAGAGCCCAGTAGAGTCCGACAGGACCCGACAGGGCCCAGTAGAGCCCGACAGAGCCCGACAGAGCCCAGTAGAGCCCGACAGAGCCCGACAGAGCCCGAAAGAGCCCGACAGAGCCCGACAGAGCCCGACAGAGCCCGACAGGGCCCGAGAGAACCCGACAGAGCCCGACAGAGCCCAGTAGAGCCCGACAGAGCCCGACAGAGCCCGACAGAGCCCGACAGGGCCCGACAGGGTCCGACAGGGCCCAGTAGAGCCCGACAGAGCCCGAGAGAGCCCGACAGAGCCCGACAGAGCCCGACAGAGCCCAGTAGAGCCCGACAAGGCCCGACAGGGCCCAGAAGAGCCCGACAGAGCCCGACAGAGCCCAGTAGAGCCCAGTAGAGCCCGACAGAGCCCGACAGAGCCCGACAGAGCCCGACAGGGCCCAGCAGAGCCCAGTAGAGCCCGACAGTAGAGCCCGCAGAGCCCGACAGAGCCCGACAGAGCCCGACAGAGCCCGACAGGGCCCGACAGAGCCCGACAGAGCCCAGTAGAGCCGACAGAGCCCGACAGAGCCGACAGAGCCCGACAGGGCCCGACAGAGCCCGACAGAGCCCAGTAGAGCCCGACAGAGCCCGACAGAGCCCGACAGAGCCCGACAGAGCCCAGTAGAGCGCGACAGAGCCCGACAGGGCCCGACAGGACCCGACAGGGCCCAGAAGAGCCCGACAGAGCTCGACAGAGCCCAGTAGAGCCCGACAGAGCCCGACAGAGCCCGAAAGAGCCCGACAGAGCCCGACAGAGCCCACAGGGCCCGACAGAGCCCGACAGGGCCCGACAGAGCCCGACAGAGCCCGACAGAGCCCGACAGGGCCCAGTAGAGCCCGACAGAGCCCGACAGAGCCCGACAGAGCCCGACAGGGCCCGACAGGGCCCAGTAGATCCCGACAGAGCCCCGATAGAGCCCAGTAGAGCCCAGTAGAGCCCGACAGAGCCCGACAGAGCCCGACAGAGCCCGACAGGGCCCAGTAGAGCCCGACAGAGCCCGACAGAGCCCGACAGAGCCCGACAGGGCCCGACAGGGCCCAGTAGAGCCCGACAGAGCCCGACAGAGCCCAGTAGAGCCCGACAGAGCCCGACAGAGCCCGACAGAGCCCGACAGGGCCGACAGAGCCCGACAGAGCCCGACAGAACCCGACAGAGCCCGACAGAGCCCAGTAGAGCCCGACAGAGCCCGACAGAGCCCGACAGGGCCCGACAGGGCCCGACAGGGCCCAGTAGAGCCCGACAGGGCCCGACAGGGCCCGACAGGGCTCGATAGGGCCCAGTAGAGCCCGACAGAGACCGACAGAGCCCGACAGAGCCCGACAGAGCCCGACAGGGCCCGACAGAGCCCGACAGAGCCCGACAGAGACCAGTAGAGCCCGACAGAGCCCGACAGGGCCCGACAGAGCCCGACAGGGCCCGACAGAGCCCAGTAGAGCCCAGTAGAGCCCGACAGAGCCCGACAGAGCCCGACAGGACCCGACAGAGCCCGACAGAGCCCGACAGATCCCAGTAGGGCCCGACAGAGCCCGACAGAGCCCGACAGAGCCCGACAGAGCCCGACAGGGCCCAGTAGAGCCCAGTAGAGCCCGACAGAGCCCAGTAGAGCCCGACAGAGCCGACAGAGCCCGACAGAGCCCGACAGAGCCCGACAGGGCCCGACAGGGCCCGACAGGGCCCGACAGAGCCTGACAGGGCCCGACACAGCCCGACAGAGCCCGACAGAGCCCGACAGAGCCCGACAGGGCCCGACAGAGCCCGACAGGGCCCGACAGAGCCCGACAGGGCCCAGTAGAGCCCGACAGAGCCCGACAGAGCCCGACAGAGCCCGACAGGGCCCGACAGAGCCCAGTAGAGCCCGACAGAGCCCGACAGAGCCCAGTAGAGCCCAGTAGAGCCCGACAGAGCCCGACAGAGCCCGACAGAGCCCGACAGGGCCCAGTAGAGCCGACAGAGCCCGACAGAGCCCGACAGAACCCGACAGGGCCCGACAGGGCCCAGTAGAGCACGACAGAGCCCGACAGAGCCCAGTAGAGCCCGACAGAGCCCGACAGAGCCCGACAGAGCCCGACAGGGCCCGACAGAGCCCGACAGAGCCCGACAGAACCCGACAGAGCCCGACAGAGCCCAGTAGAGCCCGACAGAGCCCGACAGAGCCCGACAGGGCCCGACAGGGCCCGACAGGGCCCAGTAGAGCCCGACAGGGCCCGACAGGGCCCGACAGGGCCCGATAGGGCCCAGTAGAGCCCGACAGAGACCGACAGAGCCTGACAGAGCCCGACAGAGCCCGACAGGGCCCGACAGAGCCCGACAGAGCCCGACAGAGACCAGTAGAGCCCAGTAGAGCCCGACAGGGCCCGACAGAGCCCGACAGGGCCTGACAGAGCCCAGTAGAGCCCAGTAGAGCCCGACAGAGCCCGACAGGGCCCGACAGGGCCCGACAGAGCCCGACAGAGCCCGACAGAGCGCAGTAGAGCCCGACAGAGCCCGACAGAGCCCGACAGAGCCCGACAGGGGCCCAGTAGAGCCCAGCAGAGCCCGACAGAGCCCAGTAGAGCCCGACAGAGCCCGACAGAGCCCGACAGAGCCTGACAGGGCCCGACAGGGCCCGACAGAGCCCGACAGAGCCCAGTAGAGCCCGACAGAGCCCGACAGAGCCCGACAGAGCCCGACAGGGCCCGACAGGGCCTGACAGAGCCCGACAGAGCCCAGTAGAGCCCGACAGAGCCCGACAGAGCCCGACAGAGCCGACAGGGCCCGACAGAGCCCGACAGAGCCCAGTAGAGCCCAGTAGAGCCCGACAGAGGCCGACAGAGCCCGACAGAGGCCGACAGGGCCCAGTAGAGCCCGACAGAGCCCGACAGAGCCCAGTAGAGCCCAGTAGAGCCCGACAGAGCCCGACAGGGCCCGACAGGGCCCGACAGGGCCCAGTAGAGCCCGACAGAGCCCGACAGAGCCCGACAGAACCCGACAGAGCCCGACAGAGCCCAGTAGAGCCCGACAGAGCCCGACAGAGCCCGACAGAGCCCGACAGGGCCCGACAGGGTCCGACAGGGCCCAGTAGAGCCCGACAGAGCCCGAGAGAGCCCGACAGAGCCCGACAGAGCCCGACAGAGCCCAGTAGAGCCCGACAGGGCCCGACAGGGCCCAGTAGAGCCCGACAGAGCCCGACAGAGCCCAGTAGAGCCCAGTAGAGCCCGACAGAGCCCGACAGAGCCCGACAGAGCCCGGCGGGCCCAGTAGAGCCCAGTAGAGCCCGACAGAGCCCAGTAGAGCCCGCAGAGCCGACAGAGCCCGACAGAGCCCGACAGAGCCCGACAGGGCCCGACAGAGCCCGACAGAGCCCAGTAGAGCCCGACAGAGCCCGACAGAGCCCGACAGAGCCCGACAGGGCCCGACAGAGCCCGACAGAGCCCAGTAGATCCCGACAGAGCCCGACAGAGCCCGACAGAACCCGACAGAGCCCGACAGAGCCCAGTAGAGCCCGACAGGACCCGACAGGGCCCAGTAGAGCCCGACAGAGCCCGACAGAGCCCGACAGAGCCCGACAGGGCCCAGTAGAGCCCGACAGAGCCCGACAGAGCCCGACAGAGCCCGACAGGGCCGACAAGGCCCAGTAGAGCCCGACAGAGCCCGACAGAGCCCAGTAGAGCCCAGTAGAGCCCGACAGAGCCCGACAGAGCCCGACAGAGCCCGACAGGGCCCAGTAGAGCCCGACAGAGCCCGACAGAGCCCGACAGAGCCCGACAGGGCCCGACAGGGCCCAGTAGAGCCCGACAGAGCCCGACAGAGCCCAGTAGAGCCCGACAGAGCCCGAAAGAGCCCGACAGAGCCCGACAGGGCCCGACAGAGCCCGACAGAGCCCGACAGAACCGACAGAGCCCGACAGAGCCAGTAGAGCCCGACAGAGCCCGACAGAGCCCGACAGGGCCCGACAGGGCCCGACAGGGCCCAGTAGAGCCCGATAGGGCCCGACAGGGCCCGACAGGGCCCGATAGGGCCCAGTAGAGCCCGACAGAGACCGACAGAGCCCGACAGAGCCCGACAGAGCCCGACAGGGCCCGACAGGGCCCGACAGAGCCCGACAGAGACCAGTAGAGCCCGACAGAGCCCGACAGGGCCCGACAGAGCCCGACAGGGCCCGACAGAGCCCAGTAGAGCCCAGTAGAGCCCGACAGAGCCCGACAGAGCCCGACAGAGCCCTACAGAGCCCGACAGAGCCCGACAGATCCCAGTAGGGCCCGACAGAGCCCGACAGAGCCCGACAGAGCCCGACAGAGCCCGACAGGGCCCAGTAGAGGCCAGTAGAGCCCGACAGAGCCCAGTAGAGCCCGACAGAGCCCGACAGAGCCCGACAGAGCCCGACAGAGCCTGACAGGGCCCGACAGGGCCCGACAGAGCCCGACAGAGCCCAGTAGAGCCCGACAGAGCCCGACAGAGCCCGACAGAGCCCGACAGGGCCCGACAGGGCCCGACAGGGCCTGACAGAGCCCGACAGAGCCCAGTAGAGCCCGACAGAGCCCGACAGAGCCCGACAGAGCCCGACAGGGCCCGACAGAGCCCGACAGAGCCCAGTAGAGCCCAGTAGAGCCCGACAGAGGCCGACAGAGCCCGACAGAGGCCGACAGGGCCCAGTAGAGCCCGACAGAGCCCGACAGAGCCCGACAGAGCCCGACAGGGCCCGACAGAGCCCGACAGGGCCCGACAGGGCCCGACAGGACCCAGTAGAGCCCGACAGAGCCCGACAGAGCCCGACAGAACCCGACAGAGCCCGACAGAGCCCAGTAGAGCCCGACAGAGCCCGACAGGGCCCGACAGGGTCCGACAGGGCCCAGTAGAGCCCGACAGAGCCCGAGAGAGCCCGACAGAGCCCGACAGAGCCCGACAGAGCCCAGTAGAGCCCGACAGGGCCCGACAGGGCCCAGTAGAGCCCGACAGAGCCCGACAGAGCCCAGTAGAGCCCAGTAGAGCCCGACAGAGCCCGACAGAGCCCGACAGAGCCCGACAGGGCCCAGTAGAGCCCAGTAGAGCCCGACAGAGCCCAGTAGAGCCCGCAGAGCCCGACAGAGCCCGACAGAGCCCGACAGAGCCCGACAGGGCCCGACAGAGCCCGACAGAGCCCAGTAGAGCCCGACAGAGCCCGACAGAGCCCGACAGAGCCCGACAGGGCCCGACAGAGCCCGACAGAGCCCAGTAGAGCCCGACAGAGCCCGACAGAGCCCGACAGAGCCCGACAGAACCCGACAGAGCCCGACAGAGCCCAGTAGAGCCCGACAGGACCCGACAGGGCCCAGTAGAGCCCGACAGAGCCCGACAGAGCCCAGTAGAGCCCGACAGAGCCCGACAGAGCCCGACAGAGCCCGACAGAGCCCGACAGGGCCCGACAGAGCCCGACAGGGCCCGACAGAGCCCGACAGAGCCCGACAGAGCCCGACAGGGCCCAGTAGAGCCCGACAGAGCCCGACAGAGCCCGACAGAGCCCGACAGGGCCCGACAAGGCCCAGTAGAGCCCGACAGAGCCCGACAGAGCCCAGTAGAGCCCAGTAGAGCCCGACAGAGCCCGACAGAGCCCGACAGAGCCCGACAGGGCCCAGTAGAGCCCGACAGAGCCCGACAGAGCCCGACAGAGCCCGACAGGGCCCGACAGGGCCCAGTAGAGCCCGACAGAGCCCGACAGATCCCAGTAGAGCCCGACAGAGCCCGACAGAGCCCGACAGAGCCCGACAGGGCCCGACAGAGCCCGACAGAGCCCGACAGAACCCGACAGAGCCCGACAGAGCCCAGTAGAGCCCGACAGAGCCCGACAGAGCCCGACAGGGCCCGACAGGGCCCGACAGGGCCCAGTAGAGCCCGATAGGGCCCGACAGGGCCCGACAGGGCCCGATAGGGCCCAGTAGAGCCCGACAGAGACCGACAGAGCCCGACAGAGCCCGACAGAGCCCGACAGGGCCCGACAGAGCCCGACAGAGCCCGACAGAGACCAGTAGAGCCCGACAGAGCCCGACAGGGCCCGACAGAGCCCGACAGGGCCCGATAGAGCCCAGTAGAGCCCAGTAGAGCCCGACAGAGCCCGACAGAGCCCGACAGAGCCCGACAGAGCCCGACAGATCCCAGTAGGGCCCGACAGAGCCCGACAGAGCCCGACAGAGCCCGACAGGGCCCGACAGGGCCCAGTAGAGCCCAGTAGAGCCCGACAGAGCCCAGTAGAGCCCGACAGAGCCCGACAGAGCCCGACAGAGCCCGACAGGGCCCGACAGGGCCCGACAGGGCCCGACAGAGCCTGACAGGGCCCGACAGAGCCCGAAAGAGCCCGACAGAGCCCGACAGAGCCCGTCAGAGCCCGACAGGGCCCGACAGAGCCCGACAGGGCCCGACAGAGCCCGACAGAGCCCGACAGAGCCCGACAGGGCCCAGTAGAGCCCGACAGAGCCCGACAGAGCCCGACAGAGCCCGACAGGGCCCGACAGAGCCCAGTAGAGCCCGACAGAGCCCGACAGAGCCCAGTAGAGCCCAGTAGAGCCCGACAGAGCCCGACAGAGCCCGACAGAGCCCGACAGGGCCCAGTAGAGCCCGACAGAGCCCGACAGAGCCCGACAGAGCCCGACAGGGCCCGACAGAGCCCGACAGAGCCCGACAGAACCCGACAGAGCCCGACAGAACCCGACAGAGCCCGACAGAGCCCAGTAGAGCCCGACAGAGCCCGACAGAGCCCGACAGAGCCCGACAGGGCCCGACAGGGTCCGACAGGGCCCAGTTTAGCCCGACAGAGCCCGAGAGAGCCCGACAGAGCCCGACAGAGCCCGACAGAGCCCAGTAGAGCCCGACAGGGCCCGACAGGGCCCAGTAGAGCCCGACAGAGCCCGACAGAGCCCAGTAGAGCCCAGTAGAGCCCGACAGAGCCCGACAGAGCCCGACAGAGCCCGGCAGGGCCCAGTAGAGCCCAGTAGAGCCCGACAGAGCCCAGTAGAGCCCGCAGAGCCCGACAGAGCCCGACAGAGCCCGACAGAGCCCGACAGGGCCCGACAGAGCCCGACAGAGCCCAGTAGAGCCCGACAGAGCCCGACAGAGCCCGACAGAGCCCGACAGGGCCCGACAGAGCCCGACAGAGCCCAGTAGAGCCCGACAGAGCCCGACAGAGCCCGACAGAGCCCGACAGAACCCGACAGAGCCCAGTAGAGCCCGACAGAGCCCGACAGAGCCCGACAGAGCCCGACAGAGCCCGACAGGGCCCGACAGAGCCCGACAGGGCCCAGTAGAGCCCGACAGAGCCCGACAGAGCCCGACAGAGCCCGACAGGGCCCGACAAGGCCCAGTAGAGCCCGACAGAGCCCGACAGAGCCCAGTAGAGCCCAGTAGAGCCCGACAGAGCCCGACAGAGCCCGACAGAGCCCGACAGGGCCCAGTAGAGCCCGACAGAGCCCGACAGAGCCCGACAGAGCCCGACAGGGCCCGACAGAGCCCGACAGAGCCCGACAGGGCCCGACAGGGCCCAGTAGAGCCCGACAGAGCCCGACAGAGCCCAGTAGAGCCCGACAGAGCCCGACAGAGCCCGACAGAGCCCGACAGAGCCCGACAGAGCCCGACAGGGCCCGACAGAGCCCGACAGAGCCCAGTAGAGCCCGACAGAGCCCGACAGAGCCCGACAGGGCCCGACAGGGCCCGACAGGGCCCAGTAGAGCCCGATAGGGCCCGACAGGGCCCGACAGTGCCCGATAGGGCCCAGTAGAGCCCGACAGAGACCGACAGAGCCCGACAGACCCCGACAGAGCCCGACAGGGCCCGACAGAGCCCGACAGAGCCCGACAGAGACCAGTAGAGCCCGACAGAGCCCGACAGGGCCCGACAGAGCCCGACAGGGCCCGACAGAGCCCAGTAGAGCCCAGTAGAGCCCGACAGAGCCCGACAGAGCCCGACAGAGCCCGACAGAGCCCGACAGATCCCAGTAGGGCCCGACAGAGCCCGACAGAGCCCGACAGAGCCCGACAGAGCCCGACAGGGCCCAGTAGAGCCCAGTAGAGCCCGACAGAGCCCAGTAGAGCCCGACAGAGCCCGACAGAGCCCGACAGAGCCCGACAGGGCCCGACAGGGCCCGACAGGGCCCGACAGAGCCCAGCAGAGCCCGACAGAGCCCAGTAGAGCCCGACAGAGCCCGACAGAGCCCGACAGAGCCTGACAGGGCCCGACAGGGCCCGACAGAGCCCGACAGAGCCCAGTAGAGCCCGACAGAGCCCGACAGAGCCCGACAGAGCCCGACAGGGCCCGACAGGGCCCGACAGGGCCTGACAGAGCCCGACAGAGCCCAGTAGAGCCCGACAGAGCCCGACAGAGCCCGACAGAGCCCGACAGGGCCCGACAGAGCCCGACAGAGCCCAGTAGAGCCCAGTAGAGCCCGACAGAGGCCGACAGAGCCCGACAGAGGCCGACAGGGCCCAGTAGAGCCCGACAGAGCCCGACAGAGCCCGACAGAGCCCGACAGGGCCCGACAGAGCCCGACAGGGCCCGACAGGGCCCAGTAGAGCCCGACAGAGCCCGACAGAGCCCGACAGAACCCGACAGAGCCCGACAGAGCCCAGTAGAGCCCGACAGACCCCGACAGAGCCCGACAGAGCCCGACAGGGCCCGACAGGGTCCGACAGGGCCCAGTAGAGCCCGACAGAGCCCGAGAGAGCCCGACAGAGCCCGACAGAGCCCGACAGAGCCCAGTAGAGCCCGACAGGGCCCGACAGGGCCCAGTAGAGCCCGACAGAGCCCGACAGAGCCCAGTAGAGCCCAGTAGAGCCCGACAGAGCCCGACAGAGCCCGACAGAGCCCGACAGGGCCCAGTAGAGCCCAGTAGAGCCCGACAGAGCCCAGTAGAGCCCGCAGAGCCCGACAGAGCCCGACAGAGCCCGACAGAGCCCGACAGGGCCCGACAGAGCCCGACAGAGCCCAGTAGAGCCCGACAGAGCCCGACAGAGCCCGACAGAGCCCGACAGGGCCCGACAGAGCCCGACAGAGCCCAGTAGAGCCCGACAGAGCCCGACAGAGCCCGACAGAACCCGACAGAGCCCGACAGAGCCCAGTAGAGCCCGACAGGACCCGACAGGGCCCAGTAGAGCCCGACAGAGCCCGACAGAGCCCAGTAGAGCCCGACAGAGCCCGACAGAGCCCGACAGAGCCCGACAGAGCCCGACAGGGCCCGACAGAGCCCGACAGGGCCCGACAGAGCCCGACAGAGCCCGACAGAGCCCGACAGGGCCCAGTAGAGCCCGACAGAGCCCGACAGAGCCCGACAGAGCCCGACAGGGCCCGACAAGGCCCAGTAGAGCCCGACAGAGCCCGACAGAGCCCAGTAGAGCCCAGTAGAGCCCGACAGAGCCCGACAGAGCCCGACAGAGCCCGACAGGGCCCAGTAGAGCCCGACAGAGCCCGACAGAGCCCGACAGAGCCCGACAGGGCCCGACAGGGCCCAGTAGAGCCCGACAGAGCCCGACAGAGCCCAGTAGAGCCCGACAGAGCCCGACAGAGCCCGACAGAGCCCGACAGGGCCCGACAGAGCCCGACAGAGCCCGACAGAACCCGACAGAGCCCGACAGAGCCCAGTAGAGCCCGACAGAGCCCGACAGAGCCCGACAGGGCCCGACAGGGCCCGACAGGGCCCAGTAGAGCCCGATAGGGCCCGACAGGGCCCACAGGGCCCGATAGGGCCCAGTAGAGCCCGACAGAGACCGACAGAGCCCGACAGAGCCCGACAGAGCCCGACAGGGCCCGACAGGGCCCGACAGAGCCCGACAGAGACCAGTAGAGCCCGACAGAGCCCGACAGGGCCCGACAGAGCCCGACAGGGCCCGACAGAGCCCAGTAGAGCCCAGTAGAGCCCGACAGAGCCCGACAGAGCCCGACAGAGCCCGACAGATCCCAGTAGGGCCCGACAGAGCCCGACAGAGCCCGACAGAGCCCGACAGAGCTTGACAGGGCCCAGTAGAGCCCAGTAGAGCCCGACAGAGCCCGACAGAGCCCGACAGAGCCCGACAGGGCCCGACAGGGCCCGACAGGGCCCGACAGAGCCTGACAGGGCCCGACAGAGCCCGAAAGAGCCCGACAGAGCCCGACAGAGCCCGACAGAGCCCGACAGGGCCCGACAGAGCCCGACAGGGCCCGACAGAGCCCGACAGGGCCCAGTAGAGCCCGACAGAGCCCGACAGAGCCCGACAGAGCCCGACAGAGCCCGACAGGGCCCGACAGAGCCCGACAGGGCCCGACAGAGCCCAGTAGAGCCCAGTAGAGCCCGACAGAGCCCGACAGAGCCCGACAGAGCCCGACAGATCCCAGTAGGGCCCGACAGAGCCCGACAGGGCCCGACAGGGCCCGACAGGGCCTGACAGAGCCCGACAGAGCCCAGTAGAGCCCGACAGAGCCCGACAGAGCCCGACAGAGCCCGACAGGGCCCGACAGAGCCCGACAGAGCCCAGTAGAGCCCAGTAGAGCCCGACAGAGGCCGACAGAGCCCGACAGAGGCCGACAGGGCCCAGTAGAGCCCGACAGAGCCCGACAGAGCCCGACAGAGCCCGACAGGGCCCGACAGAGCCCGACAGGGCCCAGTAGAGCCCGACAGAGCCCGACAGAGCCCGACAGAACCCGACAGAGCCCGACAGAGCCCAGTAGAGCCCGACAGACCCCGACAGAGCCCGACAGAGCCCGACAGGGCCCGACAGGGTCCGACAGGGCCCAGTAGAGCCCGACAGAGCCCGAGAGAGCCCGACAGAGCCCGACAGAGCCCGACAGAGCCCAGTAGAGCCCGACAGGGCCCGACAGGGCCCAGTAGAGCCCGACAGAGCCCGACAGAGCCCAGTAGAGCCCAGTAGAGCCCGACAGAGCCCGACAGAGCCCGACAGAGCCCGACAGGGCCCAGTAGAGCCCAGTAGAGCCCGACAGAGCCCAGTAGAGCCCGCAGAGCCCGACAGAGCCCGACAGAGCCCGACAGAGCCCGACAGGGCCCGACAGAGCCCGACAGAGCCCAGTAGAGCCCGACAGAGCCCGACAGAGCCCGACAGAGCCCGACAGGGCCCGACAGAGCCCGACAGAGCCCACTAGAGCCCGACAGAGCCCGACAGAGCCCGACAGAACCCGACAGAGCCCGACAGAGCCCAGTAGAGCCCGACAGGACCCGACAGGGCCCAGTAGAGCCCGACAGAGCCCGACAGAGCCCAGTAGAGCCCGACAGAGCCCGACAGAGCCCGACAGAGCCCGACAGAGCCCGACAGGGCCCGACAGAGCCCGACAGGGCCCGACAGAGCCCGACAGAGCCCGACAGAGCCCGACAGGGCCCAGTAGAGCCCGACAGAGCCCGACAGAGCCCGACAGAGCCCGACAGGGCCCGACAAGGCCCAGTAGAGCCCGACAGAGCCCGACAGAGCCCAGTAGAGCCCAGTAGAGCCCGACAGAGCACGACAGAGCCCGACAGAGCCCGACAGGGCCCAGTAGAGCCCGACAGAGCCCGACAGAGCCCGACAGAGCCCGACAGGGCCCGACAGGGCCCAGTAGAGCCCGACAGAGCCCGACAGAGCCCAGTAGAGCCCGACAGAGCCCGACAGAGCCCGACAGAGCCCGACAGGGCCCGACAGAGCCCGACAGAGCCCGACAGAACCCGACAGAGCCCGACAGAGCCCAGTAGAGCCCGACAGAGCCCGACAGAGCCCGACAGGGCCCGACAGGGCCCGACAGGGCCCAGTAGAGCCCGATAGGGCCCGACAGGGCCCACAGGGCCCGATAGGGCCCAGTAGAGCCCGACAGAGACCGACAGAGCCCGACAGAGCCCGACAGAGCCCGACAGGGCCCGACAGGGCCCGACAGAGCCCGACAGAGACCAGTAGAGCCCGACAGAGCCCGACAGGGCCCGACAGAGCCCGACAGGGCCCGACAGAGCCCAGTAGAGCCCAGTAGAGCCCGACAGAGCCCGACAGAGCCCGACAGAGCCCGACAGATCCCAGTAGGGCCCGACAGAGCCCGACAGAGCCCGACAGAGCCCGACAGAGCTTGACAGGGCCCAGTAGAGCCCAGTAGAGCCCGACAGAGCCCAGTAGAGCCCGACAGAGCCCGACAGAGCCCGACAGAGCCCGACAGGGCCCGACAGGGCCCGACAGGGCCCGACAGAGCCTGACAGGGCCCGACAGAGCCCGAAAGAGCCCGACAGAGCCCGACAGAGCCCGACAGAGCCCGACAGGGCCCGACAGAGCCCGACAGAGCCCGACAGAGCCCGACAGGGCCCAGTAGAGCCCGACAGAGCCCGACAGAGCCCGACAGAGCCCGACAGGGCCCGACAGAGCCCAGTAGAGCCCGACAGAGCCCGACAGAGCCCAGTAGAGCCCAGTAGAGCCCGACAGAGCCCGACAGAGCCCGACAGAGCCCGACAGGGCCCAGTAGAGCCCGACAGAGCCCGACAGAGCCCGACAGAGCCCGACAGGGCCCGACAGGGCCCGACAGAGCCCGACAGAGCCCGACAGAACCCGACAGAGCCCGACAGAGCCCAGTAGAGCCCGACAGAGCCCGACAGAGCCCGACAGGGCCCGACAGGGCCCGACAGGGCCCAGTAGAGCCCGACAGGGCCCGACAGGGCCCGACAGGGCCCGATAGGGCCCAGTAGAGCCCGACAGAGACCGACAGAGCCCGAGAGAGCCCGACAGAGCCCGACAGGGCCCGACAGGGCCCGACAGAGCCCGACAGAGACCAGTAGAGCCCGACAGAGCCCGACAGGGCCCGACAGAGCCCGACAGGGCCCGACAGAGCCCGACAGAGCCCGACAGAGCCCAGTAGAGCCCGACAGAGCCCGACAGAGCCCGACAGAGCCCGACATGGCCCAGTAGAGCCCAGTAGAGCCCGACAGAGCCCAGTAGAGCCCGACAGAGCCCGACAGAGCCCGACAGAGCCTGACAGGGCCCGACAGGGCCCGACAGAGCCCGACAGAGCCCAGTAGAGCCCGACAGAGCCCGACAGAGCCCGACAGAGCCCGACAGGGCCCGACAGGGCCCGACAGAGCCCGACAGAGACCAGTAGAGCCCGACAGAGCCCGACAGGGCCCGACAGAGCCCGACAGGGCCCGACAGAGCCCGACAGAGCCCGACAGAGCGCAGTAGAGCCCGACAGAGCCCGACAGAGCCCGACAGAGCCCGACATGGCCCAGTAGAGCCCAGCAGAGACCGACAGAGCCCAGTAGAGCCCGACAGAGCCCGACAGAGCCCGACAGAGCCTGACAGGGCCCGACAGGGCCCGACAGAGCCCGACAGAGCCCAGTAGAGCCCGACAGAGCCCGACAGAGCCCGACAGAGCCCGACAGGGCCCGACAGGGCCCGACAGGGCCTGACAGAGCCCGACAGAGCCCAGTAGAGCCCGACAGAGCCCGACAGAGCCCGACAGAGCCCGACAGAGCCCGACAGGGCCCGACAGAGCCCGACAGAGCCCAGTAGAGCCCAGTAGAGCCCGACAGAGGCCGACAGAGCCCGACAGAGGCCGACAGGGCCCAGTAGAGCCCGACAGAGCCCGACAGAGCCCGACAGAGCCCGACAGGGCCCGACAGAGCCCGACAGAGTCCGACAGAGCCCGACAGGGCCCGACAGGGCCCAGTTTAGCCCAGTAGAGCCCGACAGAGCCCGACAGAGCCCGACAGAGCCCGACAGAGCCCAGTAGAGCCCGACAGAGCCCGACAGAGCCCGACAGAGCCCGACAGGGCCCGACAGGGTCCGACAGGGCCCAGTAGAGCCCGACAGAGCCCGAGAGAGCCCGACAGAGCCCGACAGAGCCCGACAGAGCCCAGTAGAGCCCGACAGGGCCCGACAGGGCCCAGTAGAGCCCGACAGAGCCCGACAGAGCCCAGTAGAGCCCAGTAGAGCCCGACAGAGCCCGACAGAGCCCGACAGAGCCCGGCAGGGCCCAGTAGAGCCCAGTAGAGCCCGACAGAGCCCAGTAGAGCCCGACAGAGCCCGACAGAGCCCGACAGAGCCCGACAGAGCCCGACAGGGCCCGACAGAGCCCGACAGAGCCCAGTAGAGCCCGACAGAGCCCGACAGAGCCCGACAGAGCCCGACAGGGCCCGACAGAGCCCGACAGAGCCCAGTAGATCCCGACAGAGCCCGACAGAGCCCGACAGAACCCGACAGAGCCCGACAGAGCCCAGTAGAGCCCGACAGGACCCGACAGGGCCCAGTAGAGCCCGACAGAGCCCGACAGAGCCCGACAGAGCCCGACAGGGCCCAGTAGAGCCCGACAGAGCCCGACAGAGCCCGACAGAGCCCGACAGGGCCCGACAAGGCCCAGTAGAGCCCGACAGAGCCCGACAGAGCCCAGTAGAGCCCAGTAGAGCCCGACAGAGCCCGACAGAGCCCGACAGAGCCCGACAGGGCCCAGTAGAGCCCGACAGAGCCCGACAGAGCCCGACAGAGCCCGACAGGGCCCGACAGGGCCCAGTAGAGCCCGACAGAGCCCGGTAGAGCCCGACAGAGCCCGACAGAGCCCGACAGAGCCCGACAGGGCCCGACAGAGCCCGACAGAGTCCGACAGAGCCCGACAGGGCCGGACAGGGCCCAGTTTAGCCCAGTAGAGCCCGACAGAGCCCGACAGAGCCCGACAGAGCCCGACACGGCCCGACAGGGCCCGACAGAGCCCGACAGAGCCCGACAGGGCCCGACAGGCCCCGACAGAACCCGACAGAGCCCAGTAGAGCCCGACAGAGCCCGACAGAGCCCGACAGAACCCGACAGAGCCCGACAGAGCCCAGTAGAGCCCGACAGAACCCGACAGAGACCGACAGAGCCCGACAGGGCCCGACAGGGCCCGACAGGGCCCAGTAGAGCCCGACAGAGCCCGACAGAGCCCGACAGAGCCCGACAGAGCCCGACAGAGCCCAGTACAGCCCGACAGGGCCCGACAGGGCCAGACAGGGCCCAGTAGAGCCCGACAGAGCCCGACAGAGCCCAGTAGAGCCCAGTAGAGCCCCACAGAGCCCGACAGAGCCCGACAGAGCCCGACAGAGCCCGACAGGGCCCGACAGGGCCCGACAGAGCTCGACAGAGCCCGACAGAGCCCGACAGAGCCCGACACAGCCCGACAGGGCCCGACAGAGCCCGACAGAGCCCGACAGGGCCCGACAGGGCCCGACAGGGCCCGACAGAGCCCGACAGAGCCCGACAGGGCCCGACAGAGCCCGACAGAGCCCGTCAGGGCCCGACAGGGCCCGACAGAGCCCAGTAGAGCCCGACAGAGCCCGACAGAGCCCGACAGAGCCCGACAGGGCCCGACAGGGCCCGACAGGGCCTGACAGAGCCCAGTTTAGCCCAGTAGAGCCCGACAGAGCCCGACAGGGCCCGACAGGGCCCGACAGAGCCCAGTAGAGCCCGACAGAGCCCGACAGAGCCCGACAGAGCCCGACAGGGCCCGACAGGGCCTGACAGGGCCCGACAGGGCCTGACAGAGCCCAGTTTAGCCCAGTAGAGCCCGACAGAGCCCGACAGGGCCCGACAGAGCCCGACAGAGCCCGACAGAGCCCGACAGAGCCCGACAGGGCCCGACAGGGCCCGACAGAGCCCAGTAGAGCCCGACAGAGCCCGACAGAGGCCGACAGAGCCCGACAGAGCCCGACAGGGCCCAGTAGAGCCCGACAGAGCCCGACAGAGCCCGACAGAGCCCGACACAGCCCGACAGGGCCCGACAGAGCCCGACAGAGCCCGACAGGGCCCGACAGAGCCCGACAGAGCCCGAGAGAACCCGACAGAGCCCGACAGAGCCCAGTAGAGCCCGACAGAGCCCGACAGAGCCCGACAGGGCCCGACAGGGCCCGACAGGGCCCAGTAGAGCCCGACAGAGCCCGACAGAGCCTGACAGAGCCCGATAGGGCCCGACAGGGCCCGACAGAGCCCGACAGAGCCCGACAGGGCCCGACAGAGCCCGACAGAGCCCAGTAGAGCCCGACAGAGCCTGACAGAGCCCGACAGAGCCCGACAGAGCCCGACAGAGCCCGACAGGGCCTGACAGGGCCCGACAGGGAACAGTAGAGACCAGTAGAGCCCGACAGAGCCCGACAGAGCCCGACAGGGCCCGACAGGGCCCAGTAGAGCCCGACAGAGCCCGACAGAGCCCGACAGAGCCCGACAGGGCCCGACAAGGCCCGACAGGGCCCAACAGAGCCCGACAGAGCCCGACAGAGCCCGACAGGGCCCAGAAGAGCCCAGAAGAGCCACACAGACCCCAGTAGAGCCCGACAGAGCCCGACAGAGCCCGACAGAGCCCGACAGGGCCCGACAGGGCCCAACAGGGCCCGACAGAGCCCGACAGGGCCCGACAGAGCCCGACAGAGCCCAGTAGAGCCCGACAGAGCCCGACAGAGACCGACAGAGCCCGACAGGGCCCAGTAGAGCCCAGTAGAGCCCGACAGAGCCCAGTAGAGCCCGACAGAGCCCGACAGAGCCCGACAGAGGCCGACAGAGCCCGACGGGGCCCAGCAGAGCCCAGTAGAGCCCGACAGAGCCCGACAGGGCCCGACAGGGCCCGACAGGGGCCAGTAGAGCCCGACAGAGCCCGACAGAGCCCAGTAGAGCCCAGTAGAGCCCGACAGAGCCCGACAGAGCCCGACAGAGCCCGACAGAACCCGACAGAGCCCGACAGAGCCCAGTAGAGCCCGACAGAGCCCGACAGAGCCCGACAGAGCCCGACAGAACCCGACAGCGCCCGACAGGGCCCGACAGGGCCCGACAGAGCCCAGTTTAGCCCAGTAGAGCCCGACAGAGCCCGACAGAGCCCGACAGGGCCCGACAGAGCCCGACAGAGCCCGACAGAGCTCGACAGGGCCCGACAGAGCCCGACAGAGCCCGACAGAGCCCAGTAGAGGAGCCCAGTAGAGCCCGACAGAGCCCGACAGAGCCCGACAGGGCCCGACAGAGCCCGACAGAGCCCGACAGAGCCCAGTAGAGCCCGACAGAGCCCGACAGAGCCCGACAGAGCCCGACAGGGCCCAGGAGAGCCCAGCAGAGCCCGACAGAGCCCAGTAGAGCCCGACAGAGCCCGACAGAGCCCGACAGAGCCTGACAGGGCCCGACAGGGCCCGACAGAGCCCGACAGAGCCCAGTAGAGCCCGACAGAGCCCGACAGAGCCCGACAGAGCCCGACAGGGCCCGTCAGGGCCCGACAGGGCCTGACAGAGCCCGACAGAGCCCAGTAGAGCCCGACAGAGCCCGACAGAGCCCGACAGAGCCCGACAGGGCCCGACAGAGCCCGACAGAGCCCAGTAGAGCCCGACAGAGCCCGACAGAGGCCGACAGAGCCCGACAGAGCCCGACAGGGCCCAGTAGAGCCCGACAGAGCCCGACAGAGCCCGACAGAGCCCGACAGGGCCCGACAGGGCCCGACAGAGAACAGTAGAGCCCAGTAGAGCCCGACAGAGCCCGACAGAGCCCGACAGAGCCCGACAGGGCCCGACAGAGCCCGACAGAGTCCGACAGAGCCCGACAGGGCCGGACAGGGCCCAGTTTAGCCCAGTAGAGCCCGACAGAGCCCGACAGAGCCCGACAGAGCCCGACACGGCCCGACAGGGCCCGACAGAGCCCGACAGAGCCCGACAGGGCCCGACAGGCCCCGACAGAACCCGACAGAGCCCAGTAGAGCCCGACAGAGCCCGACAGAGCCCGACAGAACCCGACAGAGCCCGACAGAGCCCAGTAGAGCCCGACAGAACCCGACAGAGACCGACAGAGCCCGACAGGGCCCGACAGGGCCCGACAGGGCCCAGTAGAGCCCGACAGAGCCCGAGAGAGCCCGACAGAGCCCGACAGAGCCTGACAGAGCCCAGTACAGCCCGACAGGGCCCGACAGGGCCAGACAGGGCCCAGTAGAGCCCGACAGAGCCCGACAGAGCCCAGTAGAGCCCAGTAGAGCCCGACAGAGCCCGACAGAGCCCGACAGAGCCCGACAGAGCCCAACAGGGCCCGACAGGGCCCGACAGAGCTCGACAGAGCCCGACAGAGCCCGACAGAGCCCGACACAGCCCGACAGGGCCCGACAGAGCCCGACAGAGCCCGACAGGGCCCGACAGGGCCCGACAGGGCCCGACAGAGCCCGACAGAGCCCGACAGGGCCCGACAGAGCCCGACAGAGCCCGTCAGGGCCCGACAGGGCCCGACAGAGCCCAGTAGAGCCCGACAGAGCCCGACAGAGCCCGACAGAGCCCGACAGGGCCTGACAGAGCCCAGTTTAGCCCAGTAGAGCCCGACAGAGCCCGACAGGGCCCGACAGGGCCCGACAGAGCCCAGTAGAGCCCAGTAGAGCCCGACAGAGCCCGACAGAGCCCGACAGAGCCCGACAGATCCCAGTAGGGCCCGACAGAGCCCGACAGAGCCCGACAGAGCCCGACAGAGCTTGACAGGGCCCAGTAGAGCCCAGTAGAGCCCGACAGAGCCCGACAGAGCCCGACAGAGCCCGACAGGGCCCGACAGGGCCCGACAGGGCCCGACAGAGCCTGACAGGGCCCGACAGAGCCCGAAAGAGCCCGACAGAGCCCGACAGAGCCCGACAGAGCCCGACAGGGCCCGACAGAGCCCGACAGGGCCCGACAGAGCCCGACAGGGCCCAGTAGAGCCCGACAGAGCCCGACAGAGCCCGACAGAGCCCGACAGGGCCCGACAGAGCCCAGTAGAGCCCGACAGAGCCCGACAGAGCCCAGTAGAGCCCGACAGGGCCCAGTAGAGCCCGACAGAGCCCGACAGAGCCCGACAGAGCCCGACAGGGCCCGACAGGGCCCGACAGAGCCCGACAGAGCCCGACAGAACCCGACAGAGCCCGACAGAGCCCAGTAGAGCCCGACAGAGCCCGACAGAGCCCGACAGGGCCCGACAGAGCCCGACAGGGCCCGACAGGGCCCGACAGAGCCCGACAGAGACCACTAGATCCCGACAGAGCCCGACAGGGCCCGACAGAGCCCGACAGGGCCCGACAGAGCCCGACAGAGCCCGACAGAGCGCAGTAGAGCCCGACAGAGCCCGACAGAGCCCGACAGAGCCCGACAGGGCCCGACAGGGCCCGACAGGGCCTGACAGAGCCCGACAGAGCCCAGTAGAGCCCGACAGAGCCCGACAGAGCCCGACAGAGCCCGACAGGGCCCGACAGAGCCCGACAGAGCCCAGTAGAGCCCAGTAGAGCCCGACAGAGGCCGACAGAGCCCGACAGAGCCCGAGAGAACCCGACAGAGCCCGACAGAGCCCAGTAGAGCCCGACAGAGCCCGACAGAGCCCGACAGGGCCCGACAGGGCCCGACAGGGCCCAGTAGAGCCCGACAGAGCCCGACAGAGCCTGACAGAGCCCGATAGGGCCCGACAGGGCCCGACAGAGCCCGACAGAGCCCGACAGGGCCCGACAGAGCCCGACAGAGCCCAGTAGAGCCCGACAGAGCCTGACAGAGCCCGACAGAGCCCGACAGAGCCCGACAGAGCCCGACAGGGCCTGACAGGGCCCGACAGGGAACAGTAGAGACCAGTAGAGCCCGACAGAGCCCGACAGAGCCCGACAGGGCCCGACAGGGCCCAGTAGAGCCCGACAGAGCCCGACAGAGCCCGACAGAGCCCGACAGGGCCCGACAAGGCCCGACAGGGCCCGACAGAGCCCGACAGAGCCCGACAGAGCCCGACAGGGCCCAGTAGAGCCCAGAAGAGCCACACAGACCCCAGTAGAGCCCGACAGAGCCCGACAGAGCCCGACAGAGCCCGACAGGGCCCGACAGGGCCCAACAGGGCCCGACAGAGCCCGACAGGGCCCGACAGAGCCCGACAGAGCCCAGTAGAGCCCGACAGAGCCCGACAGAGACCGACAGAGCCCGACAGGGCCCAGTAGAGCCCAGTAGAGCCCGACAGAGCCCAGTAGAGCCCGACAGAGCCCGACAGAGCCCGACAGAGGCCGACAGAGCCCGACGGGGCCCAGCAGAGCCCAGTAGAGCCCGACAGAGCACGACAGGGCCCGACAGGGCCCGACAGGGGCCAGTAGAGCCCGACAGAGCCCGACAGAGCCCAGTAGAGCCCAGTAGAGCCCGACAGAGCCCGACAGAGCCCGACAGAGCCCGACAGAACCCGACAGAGCCCGACAGAGCCCAGTAGAGCCCGACAGAGCCCGACAGAGCCCGACAGAGCCCGACAGAACCCGACAGCGCCCGACAGGGCCCGACAGGGCCCGACAGAGCCCAGTTTAGCCCAGTAGAGCCCGACAGAGCCCGACAGAGCCCGACAGGGCCCGACAGAGCCCGACAGAGCCCGACAGAGCTCGACAGGGCCCGACAGAGCCCGACAGAGCCCGACAGAGCCCAGTAGAGGAGCCCAGTAGAGCCCGACAGAGCCCGACAGAGCCCGACAGGGCCCGACAGAGCCCGACAGAGCCCGACAGAGCCCAGTAGAGCCCGACAGAGCCCGACAGAGCCCGACAGAGCCCGACAGGGCCCAGGAGAGCCCAGCAGAGCCCGACAGAGCCCAGTAGAGCCCGACAGAGCCCGACAGAGCCCGACAGAGCCTGACAGGGCCCGACAGGGCCCGACAGAGCCCGACAGAGCCCAGTAGAGCCCGACAGAGCCCGACAGAGCCCGACAGAGCCCGACAGGGCCCGACAGGGCCCGACAGGGCCTGACAGAGCCCGACAGAGCCCAGTAGAGCCCGACAGAGCCCGACAGAGCCCGACAGAGCCCGACAGGGCCCGACAGAGCCCGACAGAGCCCAGTAGAGCCCGACAGAGCCCGACAGAGGCCGACAGAGCCCGACAGGGCCCAGTAGAGCCCGACAGAGCCCGACAGAGCCCGACAGAGCCCGACAGGGCCCGACAGGGCCCGACAGAGAACAGTAGAGCCCAGTAGAGCCCGACAGAGCCCGACAGAGCCCGACAGAGCCCGACAGGGCCCGACAGAGCCCGACAGAGTCCGACAGAGCCCGACAGGGCCGGACAGGGCCCAGTTTAGCCCAGTAGAGCCCGACAGAGCCCGACAGAGCCCGACAGAGCCCGATACGGCCCGACAGGGCCCGACAGAGCCCGACAGAGCCCGACAGGGCCCGACAGGCCCCGACAGAACCCGACAGAGCCCAGTAGAGCCCGACAGAGCCCGACAGAGCCCGACAGAACCCGACAGAGCCCGACAGAGCCCAGTAGAGCCCGACAGAACCCGACAGAGACCGACAGAGCCCGACAGGGCCCGACAGGGCCCGACAGGGCCCAGTAGAGCCCGACAGAGCCCGAGAGAGCCCGACAGAGCCCGACAGAGCCTGACAGAGCCCAGTACAGCCCGACAGGGCCCGACAGGGCCAGACAGGGCCCAGTAGAGCCCGACAGAGCCCGACAGAGCCCAGTAGAGCCCAGTAGAGCCCGACAGAGCCCGACAGAGCCCGACAGAGCCCGACAGAGCCCAACAGGGCCCGACAGGGCCCGACAGAGCTCGACAGAGCCCGACAGAGCCCGACAGAGCCCGACACAGCCCGACAGGGCCCGACAGAGCCCGACAGAGCCCGACAGGGCCCGACAGGGCCCGACAGGGCCCGACAGAGCCCGACAGAGCCCGACAGGGCCCGACAGAGCCCGACAGAGCCCGACAGGGCCCGACAGGGCCCGACAGGGCCCGACAGAGCCTGACAGAGCCCGACAGAGCCCGACAGAGCCCGACAGGGCCCGACAGGGCCCGACAGGGCCTGACAGAGCCCAGTTTAGCCCAGTAGAGCCCGACAGAGCCCGACAGGGCCCGACAGGGCCCGACAGAGCCCAGTAGAGCCCGACAGAGCCCGACAGAGCCCGACAGAGCCCGACAGGGCCCGACAGGGCCCGACAGGGCCCGACAGGGCCTGACAGAGCCCAGTTTAGCCCAGTAGAGCCCGACAGAGCCCGACAGGGCCCGACAGAGCCCGACAGAGCCCGACAGAGCCCGACAGGGCCCGACAGAGCCCGACAGAGCCCAGTAGAGCCCGACAGAGCCCGACAGAGGCCGACAGAGCCCGACAGAGCCCGACAGGGCCCAGTAGAGCCCGACAGAGCCCGACAGAGCCCGACAGAGCCCGACAGGGCCCGACAGGGCCCGACAGAGAACAGTAGAGCCCGACAGAGCCCGACAGAGCCCGACAGAGCCCGACAGGGCCCGACAGAGCTCGACAGGGCCCGACAGAGCCCGACAGAGCCCGACAGAGCCCAGTAGAGCCCAGTAGAGCCCGACAGAGCCCGACAGAGCCCGACAGGGCCCGACAGAGCCCGACAGAGCCCGACAGAGCCCAGTAGAGCCCGACAGAGCCCGACAGAGCCCGACAGAGCCCGACAGGGCCCAGTAGAGCCCAGCAGAGCCCTACAGAGCCCAGTAGAGCCCGACAGAGCCCGACAGAGCCCGACAGAGCCTGACAGGGCCCGACAGGGCCCGACAGAGCCCGACAGAGCCCAGTAGAGCCCGACAGAGCCCGACAGAGCCCGACAGAGCCCGACAGGGCCCGACAGGGCCCGACAGGGCCTGACAGAGCCCGACAGAGCCCAGTAGAGCCCGACAGAGCCCGACAGAGCCCGACAGAGCCCGACAGGGCCCGACAGAGCCCGACAGAGCCCAGTAGAGCCCGACAGAGCCCGACAGAGGCCGACAGAGCCCGACAGAGCCCGACAGAGCCCGACAGGGCCCGACAGGGCCCGACAGGGCCTGACAGAGCCCGACAGAGCCCAGTAGAGCCCGACAGAGCCCGACAGAGCCCGACAGAGCCCGACAGGGCCCGACAGAGCCCGACAGAGCCCAGTAGAGCCCGACAGAGCCCGACAGAGGCCGACAGAGCCCGACAGAGCCCGACACGGCCCAGTAGAGCCCGACAGAGCCCGACAGAGCCCAGTAGAGCCCGACAGGGCCCGACAGGGCCCGACAGGGCCCGACAGAGCCCGACAGAGTCCGACAGAGCCCGACAGGGCCGGACAGGGCCCAGTTTAGCCCAGTAGAGCCCGACAGAGCCCGACAGAGCCCGACAGAGCCCGACACGGCCCGACAGGGCCCTACAGAGCCCGACAGAGCCCGACAGGGCCCGACAGGCCCCGACAGAACCCGACAGAGCCCAGTAGAGCCCGACAGAGCCCGACAGAGCCCGACAGAACCCAACAGAGCCCGACAGAGCCCAGTAGAGCCCGACAGAACCCGACAGAGACCGACAGAGCCCGACAGGGCCCGACAGGGCCCGACAGGGCCCAGGAGAGCCCGACAGAGCCCGAGAGAGCCCGACAGAGCCCGACAGAGCCCGACAGAGCCCAGTACAGTCCGACAGGGCCCGACAGGGCCAGACAGGGCCCAGTAGAGCCCGACAGAGCCCGACAGAGCCCAGTAGAGCCCAGTAGAGCCCGACAGAGCCCGACAGAGCCCGACAGAGCCCGACAGGGCCCGACAGGGCCCGACAGAGCTCGACAGAGCCCGACAGAGCCCGACAGAGCCCGACAGAGCCCCACAGGGCCCGACAGGGCCCGACAGGGCCCGACAGGGCCTGACAGAGCCCAGTTTAGCCCAGTAGAGCCCGACAGAGCCCGACAGGGCCCGACAGAGCCCGACAGAGCCCGACAGAGCCCGACAGGGCCCGACAGAGCCCGACAGAGCCCGACAGAGGCCGACAGAGCCCGACAGAGCCCGACAGGGCCCAGTAGAGCCCGACAGAGCCCGACAGAGCCCGACAGAGCCCGACAGGGCCCGACAGGGCCCGACAGAGAACAGTAGAGCCCGACAGAGCCCGACAGAGCCCGACAGAGCCCGACAGGGCCCGACAGAGCTCGACAGGGCCCGACAGAGCCCGACAGAGCCCGACAGAGCCCAGTAGAGCCCAGTAGAGCCCGACAGAGCCCGACAGAGCCCGACAGGGCCCGACAGAGCCCGACAGAGCCCGACAGAGCCCAGTAGAGCCCGACAGAGCCCGACAGAGCCCGACAGAGCCCGACAGGGCCCAGTAGAGCCCAGCAGAGCCCGACAGAGCCCAGTAGAGCCCGACAGAGCCCGACAGAGCCCGACAGAGCCTGACAGGGCCCGACAGGGCCCGACAGAGCCCGACAGAGCCCAGTAGAGCCCGACAGAGCCCGACAGAGCCCGACAGAGCCCGACAGGGCCCGACAGGGCCCGACAGGCCCTGACAGAGCCCGACAGAGCCCAGTAGAGCCCGACAGAGCCCGACAGAGCCCGACAGGGCCCGACAGAGCCCGACAGAGCCCAGTAGAGCCCGACAGAGCCCGACAGAGGCCGACAGAGCCCGACAGAGCCCGACAGGGCCCAGTAGAGCCCGACAGAGCCCGACAGAGCCCGACAGAGCCCGACAGGGCCCGACAGGGCCCGACAGAGAACAGTAGAGCCCAGTAGAGCCCGACAGAGCCCGACAGAGCCCGACAGAGCCCGACAGGGCCCGACAGAGCCCGACAGAGTCCGACAGAGCCCGACAGGGCCGGACAGGGCCCAGTTTAGCCCAGTAGAGCCCGACAGAGCCCGACAGAGCCCGACAGAGCCCGACACGGCCCGACAGGGCCCGACAGAGCCCGACAGAGCCCGACAGGGCCCGACAGGCCCCGACAGAACCCGACAGAGCCCAGTAGAGCCCGACAGAGCCCGACAGAGCCCGACAGAACCCGACAGAACCCGACAGAGCCCAGTAGAGCCCGACAGAACCCGACAGAGACCGACAGAGCCCGACAGGGCCCGACAGGGCCCGACAGGGCCCAGTAGAGCCCGACAGAGCCCGAGAGAGCCCGACAGAGCCCGACAGAGCCCGACAGAGCCCAGTACAGCCCGACAGGGCCCGACAGGGCCAGACAGGGCCCAGTAGAGCCCGACAGAGCCCGACAGAGCCCAGTAGAGCCCAGTAGAGCCCGACAGAGCCCGACAGAGCCCGACAGAGCCCGACAGAGCCCGACAGGGCCCGACAGGGCCCGACAGAGCTCGACAGAGCCCGACAGAGCCCGACAGAGCCCGACACAGCCCGACAGGGCCCGACAGAGCCCGACAGAGCCCGACAGGGCCCGACAGGGCCCGACAGGGCCCGACAGGGCCCGACAGAGCCCGACAGGGCCCGACAGAGCCCGACAGAGCCCGTCAGGGCCCGACAGGGCCCGACAGAGCCCAGTAGAGCCCGACAGAGCCCGACAGAGCCCGACAGAGCCCGACAGGGCCCGACAGGGCCCGACAGGGCCCGACAGAGCCCAGTTTAGCCCAGTAGAGCCCGACAGAGCCCGACAGGGCCCGACAGGGCCCGACAGAGCCCAGTAGAGCCCGACAGAGCCCGACAGAGCCCGACAGAGCCCGACAGGGCCCGACAGGGCCCGACAGGGCCCGACAGGGCCTGACAGAGCCCAGTTTAGCCCAGTAGAGCCCGACAGAGCCCGACAGGGCCCGACAGAGCCCGACAGAGCCCGACAGAGCCCGACAGGGCCCGACAGAGCCCCACAGAGCCCAGTAGAGCCCGACAGAGCCCGACAGAGGCCGACAGAGCCCGACAGAGCCCGACAGGGCCCAGTAGAGCCCGACAGAGCCCGACAGAGCCCGACAGAGCCCGACAGGGCCCGACAGGGCCCGACAGAGAACAGTAGAGCCCAGTAGAGCCCGACAGACCCCGAAAGAGCCCGACAGGGCCCGACAGAGCCCGACAGAGTCCGACAGAGCCCGACAGGGCCCGACAGGGCCCAGTTTAGCCCAGTAGAGCCCGACAGAGCCCGACAGAGCCCGACAGAGCCCGACACGGCCCGACAGGGCCCGACAGAGCCCGACAGAGCCCGACAGGGCCCGACAGGCCCCGACAGAGCCCGACAGAGCCCAGTAGAGCCCGACAGAGCCCGACAGAGCCTGACAGAACCCGACAGAGCCCGACAGAGCCCAGTAGAGCCCGACAGAACCCGACAGAGCCCGACAGAGCCCGACAGGGCCCGACAGGGCCCGACAGGGCCCAGTAGAGCCCGACAGAGCCCGAGAGAGACCGACAGAGCCCGACAGAGCCCGACAGAGCCCAGTACAGCCCGACAGGGCCCGACAGGGCCAGACAGGGCCCAGTAGAGCCCGACAGAGCCCGACAGAGCCCAGTAGAGCCCAGTAGAGCCCGACAGAGCCCGACAGAGCCCGACAGAGCCCGACAGGGCCCGACAGGGCCCGACAGAGCCCGACAGAGCCCGACAGAGCTCGACAGAGCCCGACAGAGCCCGACAGATCCCGACACAGCCCGACAGGGCCCGACAGGGCCCGACAGAGCCCGACAGGGCCCGACAGGGCCCGACAGAGCCCGACAGAGCCCGTCAGGGCCCGACAGGGCCCGACAGAGCCCAGTAGAGCCCGACAGAGCCCGACAGAGCCCGACAGAGCCCGACAGGGCCCGACAGGGCCCGACAGGGCCTGACAGAGCCCAGTTTAGCCCAGTAGAGCCCGACAGAGCCCGACAGGGCCCGACAGGGCCCGACAGAGCCCAGTAGAGCCCGACAGAGCCCGACAGAGCCCGACAGAGCCCGACAGGGCCCGACAGGGCCCGACAGGGCCCGACAGGGCCTGACAGAGCCCAGTTTAGCCCAGTAGAGCCCGACAGAGCCCGACAGGGCCCGACAGGGCCCGACAGGGCCCGACAGAGCCCGACAGAGCCCGACAGAGCCCGACAGAACCCGACAGAGCCCGACAAAGCCCAGTAGAGCCCGACAGAGCCCGACAGAGCCCGACAGGGCCCGACAGGGCCCGACAGGGCCCAGTAGAGCCCGACAGAGCCCGACAGAGCCCGACAGAGCCCGACAGGGCCCGACAGGGCCCGACAGAGCCCGACAGAGCCCGACAGGGCCTGACAGGGCCCGACAGGGAACAGTAGAGACCAGTAGAGCCCGACAGAGGCCGACAGAGCCCGACAGGGCCCGACAGGGCCCAGTAGAGCCCGACAGAGCCCGACAGAGCCCGACAGAGCCCGACAGGGCCCGACAAGGCCCGACAGGGCCCAGTAGAGCCCGACAGAGCCCGACCGAGCCCAGTAGAGCCCAGTAGAGCCCGATAGAGCCCGACAGAGCCCGACAGAGCCCGACAGAACCCGACAGAGCCCGACAGAGCCCAGTAGAGCCCGACAGAGCCCGACACAGCCCGACAGAGCCCGAGAGGGCCCGACAGGGCCCGACAAGGCCCAGTAGAGCCCAGTAGAGCCCGATAGAGCCCGACAGAGCCCGACAGGGCCCGACAGGGCCCAGTAGAGCCCGACAGAGCCCGACAGAGCCCGACAGAGCCCGACAGGGCCCAGTAGAGCCCAGTAGAGCCCGATAGAGCCCAGTAGAGCCCGACAGAGCCCGACAGAGCCCGACAGAGCCCGACAGGGCCCGACAGAGCCCGACAGGGCCCGACAGAGCCCGACAGAGCCCAGTAGAGCCCGACAGAGCCCGACAGAGCCCAACAGAGCCCGACAGGGCCCGACAGAGCCCGACAGGGCCCAGTACAGCCCAGTAGAGCCCGACAGAGCCCAGTAGAGCCCGACAGAGCCCGACAGAGCCCGACAGAGGCCGACAGAGCCCGACAGGGCCCAGCAGAGCCCAGTAGAGCCCGACAGAGCCCGACAGGGCCCGACAGGGCCCGACAGGGCCCAGTAGAGCCCGACAGAGCCCGACAGAGCCCAGTAGAGCCCAGTAGAGCCCGACAGAGCCCGACAGAGCCCGACAGGGCCCGACAGAGCCCAGTAGAGCCCGACAGAGCCCGACAGAGCCCGACAGAGCCCGACAGGGCCCGACAGGGCCCGACAGAGCCCGACAGGGCCTGACAGAGCCCAGTTTAGCCCAGTACATCCCGACAAAGCCCGACTGGGCCCGACAGGGCCCGACAGAGCCCGACAGAGCCCGACAGAACCCGACAGAGCCCGACAGAGCCCGACAGGGCCCGACAGAGCCCGACAGGGCCCGACAGGGCCCAGTAGAGCCCGACATAGCCCGACAGAGCCCGACAGAGCCCGACAGGGCCCGACAGGGCCCGACAGAGCCCGACAGAGCCCGACAGGGCCCGACAGGGCCCGACAGAGCCCTACAGAGCCCGACAGGGCCCGACAGGGCCCGACAGAGCCCGACAGGGCCTGACAGAGCCCAGTTTAGCCCAGTACATCCCGACAGAGCCCGACAGTGCCCGACAGGGCCCGACAGGGCCCGACAGAGCCCGACAGAGCCCGACAGAACCCGACAGAGCCCGACAGAGCCCGACAGGGCCCGACAGAGCCCGACAGGGCCCAACAGGGCCCAGTAGATCCCGACATAGCCCGACAGAGCCCGACAGAGCCCGACAGGGCCCGACAGGGCCCGACAGAGCCCGACAGAGCCCGACAGGGCCCGACTGGGCCCGACAGAGCCCGACAGAGCCCGACAGGGACCGACAGAGCCCAGTAGAGCCCGACAGAGCCCGACAGAGCCCGACAGAGCCCGACAGGGCCCAGTAGAGCCCGACAGAGCCCGACAGAGCCCGACAGACCCCAACAGGGCCCGACAGGGCCCAGTAGAGCCCGACAGAGCCCGACAGAGCCCGACAGGGCCCGACAGGGCCCGACAGTGAACAGTAGAACCCAGTAGAGCCCGACAGAGCCCGACAGAGCCCGACAGAGCCCGACAGGGCCCGACAGAGCCCGACAGAGCCCGACAGGGCCCGACAGGGCCCAGTTTAGCCCAGCAGAGCCCGACAGAGCCCGACAGAGCCCGACAGGGCCCGACAGGGCCCGACAGAGCCCGACAGAGCCCGACAGGGCCCGACAGGGCCCGACAGAGCCCGACAGAGCCCAGTAGAGCCCGACAGAGCCCGACAGGGCCCAGTAGAGCCCGACAGAGCCCGACAGAGCCCAGTAGAGCCCGACAGAGCCCGACAGAGCCCGACAGAGCCCGACAGGGCCCAGTAGAGCCCGACAGAGCCCGACAGAGCCCGACAGAGCCCGACAGGGCCTGACAGGGCCCGACAGGGAACAGTAGAGACCAGTAGAGCCCGACAGAGGCCGACAGAGCCCGACAGGGCCCGACAGGGCCCAGTAGAGCCCGACAGAGCCCGACAGAGCCCGACAGAGCCCGACAGGGCCCGACAAGGCCCGACAGGGCCCAGTAGAGCCCGACAGAGCCCGACCGAGCCCAGTAGAGCCCAGTAGAGCCCGATAGAGCCCGACAGAGCCCGACAGAGCCCGACAGAACCCGACAGAGCCCGACAGAGCCCAGTAGAGCCCGACAGAGCCCGACACAGCCCGACAGAGCCCGACAGGGCCCGACAGGGCCCGACAAGGCCCAGTAGAGCCCGACAGAGCCCGACAGAGCCCGACAGAGCCCGACAGGGCCCGACAGGGCCCAGTAGAGCCCGACAGAGCCCGACAGAGCCCGACAGAGCCCGACAGGGCCCAGT
Organism: Caloenas nicobarica; assembly: GCF_036013445.1. Taxonomy (NCBI): domain Eukaryota; kingdom Metazoa; phylum Chordata; class Aves; order Columbiformes; family Columbidae; genus Caloenas; species Caloenas nicobarica. The sequence continues at coordinate 55,584 of NW_027017198.1, forward strand.
AGAGCCCAGTAGAGCCCGACAGAGCCCGACAGGGCCCGACAGGGCCCAACAGGGCCCGACAGAGCCCGACAGGGCCCGACAGAGCCCGACAGAGCCCAGTAGAGCCCGACAGAACCCGACAGAGCCCGACAGAGCCCGACAGGGCCCAGTACAGCCCAGTAGAGCCCGACAGAGCCCAGTAGAGCCCGACAGAGCCCGACAGAGCCCGACAGAGGCCGACAGAGCCCGACAGGGCCCAGCAGAGCCCAGTAGAGCCCGACAGAGCCCGACAGGGCCCGACAGGGCCCGACAGGGCCCAGTAGAGCCCGACAGAGCCCGACAGAGCCCAGTAGAGCCCAGTAGAGCCCGACAGAGCCCGACAGAGCCCGACAGGGCCCGACAGAGCCCAGTAGAGCCCGACAGAGCCCGACAGAGCCCGACAGAGCCCGACAGGGCCCGACAGGGCCTGACAGAGCCCGACAGAGCCCAGTAGAGCCCAGTTTAGCTCAGTACATCCCGACAGAGCCCGACAGGGCCCGACAGGGCCCGACAGGGCCCGACAGAGCCCGACAGAGCCCGACAGAACCCGACAGAGCCCGACAGAGCCCGACAGGGCCCGACAGGGCCCAGTAGAGCCCGACATAGCCCGACAGAGCCCGACAGAGCCCGACAGGGCCCGACAGGGCCCGACAGAGCCCGACAGAGCCCGACAGGGCCCGACAGGGCCCGACAGGGCCCGACAGAGCCCGACAGGGACCGACAGAGCCCAGTAGAGCCCGACAGAGCCCGACAGAGCCCGACAGAGCCCGACAGGGACCGACAGGGCCCAGTAGAGCCCGACAGAGCCCGACAGACCCCAACAGGGCCCGACAGGGCCCAGTAGAGCCCGACAGAGCCCGACAGAGCCCGACAGAGCCCGACAGGGCCCGACAGGGCCCGACAGTGAACAGTAGAACCCAGTAGAGCCCGACAGAGCCCGACAGAGCCCGACAGAGCCCGACAGGGCCCGACAGAGCCCGACAGAGCCCGACAGAGCCCGACAGGGCCCGACAGGGCCCAGTTTAGCCCAGTAGAGCCCAGTAGAGCCCGACAGAGCCCGACAGAGCCCGACAGGGCCCGACAGGGCCCAGTAGAGCCCGACAGAGCCCGACAGAGCCCGACAGAGCACGACAGAGCCCGACAGGGCCCGACAGGGCCCAGTAGAGCCCGACAGAGCCCGACAGAGCCCAGTAGAGCCCGACAGAGCCCGACAGAGCCCGACAGAGCCCGACAGGGCCCGACAGAGCCCGACAGAGCCCGTCAGAGCCCGACAGAACCCGACAGAGCCCGACAGAGCCCAGTAGAGCCCGACAGAGCCCGACAGAGTCCGACAGGGCCCGATAGGGCCTGACAGGGCCCAGTAGAGCCCGACAGGGCCCGACAGGGCCCGACAGGGCCCGATAGGGCCCAGTAGAGCCCGACAGAGACCGACAGAGCCCGACAGAGCCCGACAGAGCCCGACAGGGCCCGACAGAGCCCGACAGAGCCCGACAGAGACCAGTAGAGCCCGACAGAGCCCGACAGGGCCCGACAGGGCCCGACAGAGCCTGACAGAGCCCGAGAGCCCAGTAGAGCCCGACAGAGCCCGACAGAGCCCGACAGAGCCCGACAGGGCCCGACAGAGACCGACAGAGCCCGACAGGGCCCGACAGAGCCCGACAGAGCCCAGTAGAGCCCGACAGAGCCCGACAGAGGCCGACAGAGCCCGACAGAGCCCGACAGGGCCCAGTAGAGCCCGACAGAGCCCGACAGAGCCCGACAGGGCCCGACAGGGCCCGACAGGGAACAGTAGAGCCCAGTAGAGCCCGACAGAGCCCGACAGAGCCCGACAGAGCCCGACAGGGCTCGACAGAGCCCGACAGAGCCCGACAGAGCCCGACAGGGCCCGACAGGGCCCAGTTTAGCCCAGTAGAGCCCGACAGAGCCCGACAGAGCCCGACAGAGCCCGACAGGGCCCGACAGGGCCCGAGAGAGCCCAGTAGAGCCCGACAGAGCCCGACAGAGCCCGACAGAGACCGACAGAGCCCGACAGAGCCCAGTAGAGCCCGACAGAGCCCGACAGGGCCCGACAGGGCCCGACAGGGCCCAGTAGAGCCCGACAGAGCCCGACAGAGCCCGAAAGAGCCCGACAGAGCCCGACAGAACCCGACAGAGCCCGACAGGGCCTGACAGAGCCCGACAGGGCCCGACAGGGCCCGACAGAGCCCGACAGAGCCCGACACAGCCCGACAGGGCCCAGTAGAGCCCGACAGAGCCCGACAGGGCCCGACAGGGCCCTGTAGAGTCCGACAGAGCCCGACAGAGCCCGACAGGGCCCTGTAGAGCCCGACAGAGCCCGACAGAGCCCAGTAGAGCCCAGTAGAGCCCGACAGAGCCCGACAGAGCCCGACAGAACCCGACAGGGCCCAGTAGAGCCCGACAGAGCCCGACAGAGCCCGACAGAGCCCGACAGGGCCCGACAGGGCCCAGTAGAGCCCGACAGAGCCCGACAGAGCCCAGTAGAGCCCGACAGAGCCCGACAGAGCCCGACAGAGCCCGACAGGGCCCGACAGAGCCCGACAGAGCCCAGTAGAGCCCGACAGAGCCCGACAGAGCCCGACAGAGCCCAACAGGGCCCAGTAGAGCCCAGTAGAACCCGACAGAGCCCAGTAGAGCCTGCAAAGCCCGACAGAGCCCGACAGAGCCCGACAGAGCCCGACAGAGCCCGACAGGGCCCGACAGGGCCCGACAGAGCACAGTAGAGCCCGACAGAGCCCGACAGAGCCCGACAGGGCCCGACAGGGCCCGACAGAGCCCGACAGGGCCCGACAGAGCCCGACAGGGCCCGACAGAGCCCGACAGAGCCCAGTAGAGCCCAACAGAGCCCGACAGAGCCCAGTAGAGCCCGACAGAGCCCGACAAGGCCCGACAGGGCCCAGTAGAGCCCGACAGAGCCTGACAGAGCCCAGTAGAGCCCAGTAGAGCCCGACAGAGCCCGACAGAGCCCGACAGAGCCCGACAGTGCCCGACAGAGCCCGACAGGGCACGACAGAGCCCGACAGAGCCCGACAGAGCCCAACAGAGCCCGACAGAGCCCGACAGGGCCCGACAGGGCCCAGTAGAGCCCGACAGAGCCCGACAGAGCCCAGTAGAGCCCGACAGAGCCCGACAGAGCCCGACAGAGCCCGACAGGGCCCGACAGAGCCCGACAGAGCCCGAGAGAACCCGACAGAGCCCGACAGAGCCCGACAGAGCCCGACAGGGCCCGACAGGGCCCAGTAGAGCCCGACAGGGCCTGACAGGGCCCGAAAGGGCCCAGTAGAGCCCGACAGAGCCCGACAGAGCCCGACAGAGCCCGACAGGTCCCGACAGAGCCCGATAGAGCCCGACAGGTCCCGACAGAGCCCGACAGAGCCCGACAGAGCTCGACAGGGCCCGACAGAGCCCGACAGAGCCCGACAGAGCCCAGTAGAGCCCAGTAGAGCCCGACAGAGCCCGACAGAGCCCGACAGGGCCCGACAGAGCCCAGTAGAGCCCGACAGAGCCCGACAGAGCCCGACAGAGCCCGACAGGGCCCGACAGGGCCCGACAGAGCCCGACAGGGCCTGACAGAGCCCAGTTTAGCCCAGTACATCCCGACAAAGCCCGACTGGGCCCGACAGGGCCCGACAGGGCCCGACAGAGCCCGACAGAGCCCGACAGAACCCGACAGAGCCCGACAGAGCCCGACAGGGCCCGACAGAGCCCGACAGGGCCCGACAGGGCCCAGTAGAGCCCGACATAGCCCGACAGAGCCCGACAGAGCCCGACAGGGCCCGACAGGGCCCGACAGAGCCCGACAGAGCCCGACAGGGCCCGACAGGGCCCGATAGAGCCCTACAGAGCCCGACAGGGCCCGACAGGGCCCGACAGAGCCCGACAGGGCCTGACAGAGCCCAGTTTAGCCCAGTACATCCCGACAGAGCCCGACAGGGCCCGACAGGGCCCGACAGGGCCCGACAGAGCCCGACAGAGCCCGACAGAACCCGACAGAGCCCGACAGAGCCCGACAGGGCCCGACAGAGCCCGACAGGGCCCGACAGGGCCCAGTAGAGCCCGACATAGCCCGACAGAGCCCGACAGAGCCCGACAGGGCCCGACAGGGCCCGACAGAGCCCGACAGAGCCCGACAGGGCCCGACTGGGCCCGACAGAGCCCGACAGAGCCCGACAGGGACCGACAGAGCCCAGTAGAGCCCGACAGAGCCCGACAGAGCCCGACAGAGCCCGACAGGGCCCAGTAGAGCCCGACAGAGCCCGACAGAGCCCGACAGACCCCAACAGGGCCCGACAGGGCCCAGTAGAGCCCGACAGAGCCCGACAGAGCCCGACAGGGCCCGACAGGGCCCGACAGTGAACAGTAGAACCCAGTAGAGCCCGACAGAGCCCGACAGAGCCCGACAGAGCCCGACAGGGCCCGACAGAGCCCGACAGAGCCCGACAGGGCCCGACAGGGCCCAGTTTAGCACAGCAGAGCCCGACAGAGCCCGACAGAGCCCGACAGGGCCCGACAGGGCCCGACAGAGCCCGACAGAGCCCGACAGGGCCCGACAGGGCCCGACAGAGCCCGACAGAGCCCAGTAGAGCCCGACAGAGCCCGACAGAGCCCGACAGAACCCGACAGAGCCCGACAGAGCCCAGTAGAGCCCGACAGAGCCCGACAGAGCCCGACAGAGCCCGACAGGGCCCAGTAGAGCCCGACAGAGCCCGACAGAGCCCGACAGAGCCCGACAGGGCCTGACAGGGCCCGACAGGGAACAGTAGAGACCAGTAGAGCCCGACAGAGGCCGACAGAGCCCGACAGGGCCCGACAGGGCCCAGTAGAGCCCGACAGAGCCCGACAGAGCCCGACAGAGCCCGACAGGGCCCGACAAGGCCCGACAGGGCCCAGTAGAGCCCGACAGAGCCCGACCGAGCCCAGTAGAGCCCAGTAGAGCCCGATAGAGCCCGACAGAGCCCGACAGAGCCCGACAGAACCCGACAGAGCCCGACAGAGCCCAGTAGAGCCCGACAGAGCCCGACACAGCCCGACAGAGCCCGACAGGGCCCGACAGGGCCCGACAAGGCCCAGTAGAGCCCGACAGAGCCCGACAGAGCCCGACAGAGCCCGACAGGGCCCGACAGGGCCCAGTACAGCCCGACAGAGCCCGACAGAGCCCGACAGAGCCCGACAGGGCCCAGTAGAGCCCAGTAGAGCCCGACAGAGCCCGACAGGGCCCGACAGGGCCCAACAGGGCCCGACAGAGCCCGACAGGGCCCGACAGAGCCCGACAGAGCCCAGTAGAGCCCGACAGAGCCCGACAGAGCCCGACAGAGCCCGACAGGGCCCAGTACAGCCCAGTAGAGCCCGACAGAGCCCAGTAGAGCCCGACAGAGCCCGACAGAGCCCGACAGAGGCCGACAGAGCCCGACAGGGCCCAGCAGAGCCCAGTAGAGCCCGACAGAGCCCGACAGGGCCCGACAGGGCCCGACAGGGCCCAGTAGAGCCCGACAGAGCCCGACAGAGCCCAGTAGAGCCCAGTAGAGCCCGACAGAGCCCGACAGAGCCCGACAGGGCCCGACAGAGCCCAGTAGAGCCCGACAGAGCCCGACAGAGCCTGACAGAGCCCGACAGGGCCCGACAGGGCCTGACAGAGCCCGACAGAGCCCAGTAGAGCCCAGTTTAGCCCAGTACATCCCGACAGAGCCCGACAGGGCCCGACAGGGCCCGACAGGGCCCGACAGAGCCCGACAGAGCCCGACAGAACCCGACAGAGCCCGACAGAGCCCGACAGGGCCCGACAGAGCCCGACAGGGCCCGACAGGGCCCAGTAGAGCCCGACATAGCCCGACAGAGCCCGACAGAGCCCGACAGGGCCCGACAGGGCCCGACAGAGCCCGACAGAGCCCGACAGGGCCCGACAGGGCCCGACAGAGCCCGACAGAGCCCGACAGGGACCGACAGAGCCCAGTAGAGCCCGACAGAGCCCGACAGAGCCCGACAGAGCCCGACAGGGACCGACAGGGCCCAGTAGAGCCCGACAGAGCCCGACAGACCCCAACAGGGCCCGACAGGGCCCAGTAGAGCCCGACAGAGCCCGACAGAGCCCGACAGAGCCCGACAGGGCCCGACAGGGCCCGACAGTGAACAGTAGAACCCAGTAGAGCCCGACAGAGCCCGACAGAGCCCGACAGAGCCCGACAGGGCCCGACAGAGCCCGACAGAGCCCGACAGAGCCCGACAGGGCCCGACAGGGCCCAGTTTAGCCCAGTAGAGCCCAGTAGAGCCCGACAGAGCCCGACAGAGCCCGACAGGGCCCGACAGGGCCCAGTAGAGCCCGACAGAGCCCGACAGAGCCCGACAGAGCACGACAGAGCCCGACAGGGCCCGACAGGGCCCAGTAGAGCCCGACAGAGCCCGACAGAGCCCAGTAGAGCCCGACAGAGCCCGACAGAGCCCGACAGAGCCCGACAGGGCCCGACAGAGCCCGACAGAGCCCAGTAGAGCCCGACAGAGCCCGACAGAGTCCGACAGGGCCCGATAGGGCCCGACAGGGCCCAGTAGAGCCCGACAGGGCCCGACAGGGCCCGACAGGGCCCGATAGGGCCCAGTAGAGCCCGACAGAGACCGACAGAGCCCGACAGAGCCCGACAGAGCCCGACAGGGCCCGACAGAGCCCGACAGAGCCCGACAGAGACCAGTAGAGCCCGACAGAGCCCGACAGGGCCCGACAGAGCCCGACAGGGCCCGACAGAGCCTGACAGAGCCCGAGAGCCCAGTAGAGCCCGACAGAGCCCGACAGAGCCCGACAGAGCCCGACAGGGCCCGACAGAGACCGACAGAGCCCAACAGAGGCCGACAGAGCCCGACAGAGCCCGACAGGCCCCAGTAGAGCCCGACAGAGCCCGACAGAGCCCGACAGGGCCCGACAGGGCCCGACAGGGAACAGTAGAGCCCAGTAGAGCCCGACAGAGCCCGACAGAGCCCGACAGAGCCCGACAGAGCCCGACAGAGCCCGACAGAGGCCGACAGAGCCCGACAGAGCCCGACAGGCCCCAGTAGAGCCCGACAGAGCCCGACAGAGCCCGACAGGGCCCGACAGGGCCCGACAGGGAACAGTAGAGCCCAGTAGAGCCCGACAGAGCCCGACAGAGCCCGACAGAGCCCGACAGGGCCCGACAGAGCCCGACAGAGCCCGACAGGGCCCGACAGGGCCCGACAGGGCCCAGTTTAGCCCAGTAGAGCCCGACAGAGCCCGACAGAGCCCGACAGAGCCCGACAGGGCCCGACAGGGCCCGACAGAGCCCAGTAGAGCCCGACAGAGCCCGACAGAGCCCGACAGAGACCGACAGAGCCCGACAGAGCCCAGTAGAGCCCGACAGAGCCCGACAGGGCCGGACAGGGCCCGACAGGGCCCAGTAGAGCCCGACAGAGCCCGACAGAGCCCGAAAGAGCCCGACAGAGCCCGACAGAACCCGACAGAGCCCGACAGGGCCTGACAGAGCCCGACAGGGCCCGACAGGGCCCGACAGAGCCCGACAGAGCCCGACACAGCCCGACAGGGCCCAGTAGAGCCCGACAGAGCCCGACAGGGCCCGACAGGGCCCTGTAGAGTCCGACAGAGCCCGACAGAGCCCGACAGGGCCCTGTAGAGCCCGACAGAGCCCGACAGAGCCCAGTAGAGCCCAGTAGAGCCCGACAGAGCCCGACAGAGCCCGACAGAACCCGACAGGGCCCAGTAGAGCCCGACAGAGCCCGACAGAGCCCGACAGAGCCCGACAGGGCCCGACAGGGCCCAGTAGAGCCCGACAGAGCCCGACAGAGCCCAGTAGAGCCCGACAGAGCCCGACAGAGCCCGACAGAGCCCGACAGGGCCCGACAGAGCCCGACAGAGCCCAGTAGAGCCCGACAGAGCCCGACAGAGCCCGACAGAGCCCAACAGGGCCCAGTAGAGCCCAGTAGAACCCGACAGAGCCCAGTAGAGCCTGCAAAGCCCGACAGAGCCCGACAGAGCCCGACAGAGCCCGACAGAGCCCGACAGGGCCCGACAGGGCCCGACAGAGCCCAGTAGAGCCCGACAGAGCCCGACAGAGCCCGACAGGGCCCGACAGGGCCCGACAGAGCCCGACAGGGCCCGACAGAGCCCGACAGAGCCCAGTAGAGCCCAACAGAGCCCGACAGAGCCCGACAGAGCCCGACAGAGCCCAGTAGAGCCCGACAGAGCCCGACAAGGCCCGACAGGGCCCAGTAGAGCCCGACAGAGCCTGACAGAGCCCAGTAGAGCCCAGTAGAGCCCGACAGAGCCCGACAGAGCCCGACAGAGCCCGACAGTGCCCGACAGAGCCCGACAGGGCACGACAGAGCCCGACAGAGCCCGACAGAGCCCAACAGAGCCCGACAGAGCCCGACAGGGCCCGACAGGGCCCAGTAGAGCCCGACAGAGCCCGACAGAGCCCAGTAGAGCCCGACAGAGCCCGACAGAGCCCGACAGAGCCCGACAGGGCCCGACAGAGCCCGACAGAGCCCGAGAGAACCCGACAGAGCCCGACAGAGCCCGACAGAGCCCGACAGGGCCCGACAGGGCCCAGTAGAGCCCGACAGGGCCCGACAGGGCCCGAAAGGGCCCAGTAGAGCCCGACAGAGCCCGACAGAGCCCGACAGAGCCCGACAGGTCCCGACAGAGCCCGATAGAGCCCGACACGTCCCGACAGAGCCCGACAGAGCCCGACAGAGCTCGACAGGGACCGACAGAGCCCGACAGAGCCCGACAGAGCCCAGTAGAGCCCAGTAGAGCCCGACAGAGCCCGACAGAGCCCGACAGGGCCCGACAGAGCCCGACAGAGCCCGACAGAGCCCAGTAGAGCCCGACAGAGCCCGACAGAGCCCGACAGAGCCCGACAGGGCCCAGTAGAGCCCAGCAGAGCCCGACAGAGCCCAGTAGAGCCCGACAGAGCCCGACAGAGCCCGACAGAGCCTGACAGGTCCCGACAGGGCCCGACAGAGCCCGACAGAGCCCAGTAGAGCCCGACAGAGCCCGACAGAGCCCGACAGAGCCCGACAGGGCCCGACAGGGCCCGACAGGGTCTGACAGAGCCCGACAGAGCCCAGTAGAGCCCGACAGAGCCCGACAGAGCCCGACAGAGCCCGACAGAGCCCGACAGGGCCCAGTAGAGCCCAGCAGAGCCCGACAGAGCCCAGTAGAGCCCGACAGAGCCCGACAGAGCACGACAGAGCCCGACAGAGCCCAACAGGGCCCAGTAGAGCCCAGTAGAACCCGACAGAGCCCAGTAGAGCCTGCAAAGCCCGACAGAGCCCGACAGAGCCCGACAGAGCCCGACAGAGCCCGACAGGGCCCGACAGGGCCCGACAGAGCCCAGTAGAGCCCGACAGAGCCCGACAGAGCCCGACAGAGCCCGACAGGGCCCGACAGAGCCCGACAGAGCCCGACAGGGCCCGACAGAGCCCGACAGAGCCCGACAGAGCCCAGTAGAGCCCAACAGAGCCCGACAGAGCCCGACAGAGCCCGACAGAGCCCAGTAGAGCCCGACAGAGCCCGACAAGGCCCGACAGGGCCCAGTAGAGCCCGACAGAGCCTGACAGAGCCCAGTAGAGCCCAGTAGAGCCCGACAGAGCCCGACAGAACCCGACAGAGCCCGACAGTGCCCGACAGAGCCCGACAGGGCACGACAGAGCCCGACAGAGCCCGACAGAGCCCAACAGAGCCCGACAGAGCCCGACAGGGCCCGACAGGGCCCAGTAGAGCCCGACAGAGCCCGACAGAGCCCAGTAGAGCCCGACAGAGCCCGACAGAGCCCGACAGAGCCCAGTAGAGCCCGACAGAGCCCGACAGAGCCCGACAGAGCCCAACAGGGCCCAGTAGAGCCCAGTAGAACCCGACAGAGCCCAGTAGAGCCTGCAAAGCCCGACAGAGCCCGACAGAGCCCGACAGAGCCCGACAGAGCCCGACAGGGCCCGACAGGGCCCAGTAGAGCCCGACAGAGCCCGACAGAGCCCGACAGGGCCCGACAGAGCCCGACAGAGCCCGACAGGGCCCGACAGAGCCCGACAGAGCCCAGTAGAGCCCAACAGAGCCCGACAGAGCCCGACAGAGCCCGACAGAGCCCAGTAGAGCCCGACAGAGCCCGACAAGGCCCGACAGGGCCCAGTAGAGCCCGACAGAGCCTGACAGAGCCCAGTAGAGGCCAGTAGAGCCCGACAGAGCCCGACAGAGCCCGACAGAGCCCAACAGTGCCCGACAGAGCCCGACAGGGCACGACAGAGCCCGACAGAGCCCGACAGAGCCCAACAGAGCCCGACAGAGCCCGACAGGGCCCGACAGGGCCCAGTAGAGCCCGACAGAGCCCGACAGAGCCCAGTAGAGCCCGACAGAGCCCGACAGAGCCTGACAGAGCCCGACAGGGCCCGACAAAGCCCGACAGAGCCCGACAGAACCCGACAGAGCCCGACAGAGCCCGACAGAGCCCGACAGGGCCCGACAGGGCCCAGTAGATCCCGACAGGGCCCGACAGGGCCCGAAAGGGCCCAGTAGAGCCCGACAGAGCCCGACAGAGCCCGACAGAGCCCGACAGGGCCCGACAGGGCCCGACAGGGCCCGACAGGGTCTGACAGAGCCCGACAGAGCCCAGTAGAGCCCGACAGAGCCCGACAGAGCCCGACAGGGCCCAGTAGAGCCCAGCAGAGCCCGACAGAGCCCAGTAGAGCCCGACAGAGCCCGACAGAGCCCGACAGAGCCCGACAGAGCCCAACAGGGCCCAGTAGAGCCCAGTAGAACCCAACAGAGCCCAGTAGAGCCTGCAAAGCCCGACAGAGCCCGACAGAGCCCGACAGAGCCCGACAGAGCCCGACAGGGCCCGACAGGGCCCGACAGAGCCCAGTAGAGCCCGACAGAGCCCGACAGAGCCCGACAGAGCCCGACAGGGCCCGACAGAGCCCGACAGAGCCCGACAGGGCCCGACAGAGCCCGACAGAGCCCGACAGAGCCCAGTAGAGACCAACAGAGCCCGACAGAGCCCGACAGAGCCCGACAGAGCCCAGTAGAGCCCGACAGAGCCCGACAAGGCCCGACAGGGCCCAGTAGAGCCCGACAGAGCCTGACAGAGCCCAGTAGAGCCCAGTAGAGCCCGACAGAGCCCGACAGAGCCCGACAGAGCCCGACAGTGCCCGACAGAGCCCGACAGGGCACGACAGAGCCCGACAGAGCCCGACAGAGCCCAACAGAGCCCGACAGAGCCCGACAGGGCCCGACAGGGCCCAGTAGAGCCCGACAGAGCCCGACAGAGCCCAGTAGAGCCCGACAGAGCCCGACAGAGCCCGACAGGGCCCGACAGAGCCCGACAGAGCCCGACAGAACCCGACAGAGCCCGACAGAGCCCGACAGAGCCCGACAGGGCCCAGTAGAGCCCGACAGGGCCCGACAGGGCCCGACAGGGCCCAGTAGAGCCCGACAGAGCCCGACAGAGCCCGACAGAGCCCGACAGGGCCCGACAGAGCCCGACAGAGCCCGACAGAGCTCGACAGGGCCCGACAGAGCCCGACAGAGCCCGACAGAGCCCAGTAGAGCCCAGTAGAGCCCGACAGAGCCCGACAGAGCCCGACAGGGCCCGACAGAGCCCGACAGAGCCCGACAGAGCCCAGTAGAGCCCGACAGAGCCCGACAGAGCCCGACAGAGCCCGACAGGGCCCAGTAGAGCCCAGCAGAGCCCGACAGAGCCCAGTAGAGCCCGACAGAGCCCGACAGAGCCCGACAGAGCCTGACAGGGCCCGACAGGGCCCGACAGAGCCCGACAGAGCCCAGTAGAGCCCGACAGAGCCCGACAGAGCCCGACAGAGCCCGACAGGGCCCGACAGAGCCCGACAGGGCCTGACAGAGCCCGACAGAGCCCAGTAGAGCCCGAGAGAGCCCGACAGAGCCCGACAGAGCCCGACAGAGCCCGACAGGGCCCGACAGAGCCCGACAGAGCCCAGTAGAGCCCGACAGAGCCCGACAGAGGCCGACAGAGCCCGACAGAGCCCGACAGGGCCCAGTAGAGCCCGACAGAGCCCGACAGAGCCCGACAGAGCCCGACAGAGCCCGACAGGGCCCGACAGGGAACAGTAGAGCCCAGTAGAGCCCGACAGAGCCCGACAGAGCCCGACAGAGCCCGACAGGGCCCGACAGAGCCCGACAGAGTCCGACAGAGCCCGACAGGGCCCGACAGGGCCCAGTTTAGCCCAGTAGAGCCCGACAGAGCCCGACAGAGCCCGACAGAGCCCGACAGGGCCCGACAGGGCCCGACAGAGCCCGACAGAGCCCGACAGGGCCCGACAGGGCCCGACAGAGCCCGACAGAGCCCAGTAGAGCCCGACAGAGCCCAACAGAGCCCGACAGAGCCCGACAGAACCCGACAGAGCCCGACAGAGCCCAGTAGAGCCCGACAGAACCCGACAGAGCCCGACAGAGCCCGACAGGGCCCGACAGGGCCCGACAGGGCCCAGTAGAGCCCGACAGAGCCCGAGAGAGCCCGACAGAGCCCGACAGAGCCCGACAGAGCCCAGTAGAGCCCGACAGGGCCCGACAGGGCCAGACAGGGCCCAATAGAGCCCGACAGAGCCCGACAGAGCCCAAGAGAGCCCGACAGGGCCCGACAGGGCCCGACAGAGCCTGACAGAGCCCGACAGGGCCCAGTAGAGCCCGACAGAGCTCGACAGAGCCCGACAGAGCCCGACAGAGCCCGACACAGCCCGACAGGGCCCGACAGAGGCCGACAGAGCCCGACAGAGCCTGTCAGGGCCCGACAGGGCCCGACAGAGCCCAGTAGAGCCCGACAGAGCCCGACAGAGCCCGACAGAGCCCGACAGGGCCCGTCAGGGCCCGACAGGGCCCGACAGGGCCTGACAGAGCCCAGTTTAGCCCAGTAGATCCCGACAGAGCCCGACAGAGCCCGACAGGGCCCAACAGGGCCCGACAGAGCCCGACAGAGCCCGACAGAACCCGACAGAGCCCGACAGAGCCCGACAGGGCCCGACAGAGCCCGACAGGGCCCGACAGGGCCCAGTAGAGCCCGACATAGCCCGACAGAGCCCGACAGAGCCCGACAGGGCCCGACAGGGCCCAGTAGAGCCCAGTAGAGCCCGACAGAGCCCGACAGAGCCCGACAGAGCCCGACAGAGCCCAAAAGGGCCCAGTAGAGCCCGATAGAGCCCAGTAGAGCCCGACAGAGCCAGACAGAGCCCGACAGAGGCCGACAGAGCCCGACAGAGGCCGACAGAGCCCGACAGGGCCCAGCAGAGCCCAGCAGAGCCCGACAGAGCCCGACAGGGCCCGACAGGGCCCGACAGGGGCCAGTAGAGCCCGACAGAGCCCGACAGAGCCCAGTAGAGCCCAGTAGAGCCCGACAGAGCCCGACAGAGCCCGACAGAGCCCGACAGAACCCGACAGAGCCCGACAGAGCCCAGTAGAGCCCGACAGAGCCCGACAGAGCCCGACAGAGCCCGACAGGGCCCGACAGCGCCCGACAGCGCCCGACAGGGCCCAGTAGAGCCCGACAGAGCACGACAGGGCCCGACAGAGCCCGACAGAGTCCGACAGATCCCGACAGGGCCCGACAGGGCCCGACAGGGCCCGACAGAGCCCAGTTTAGCCCAGTAGAGCCCGACAGAGCCCGACAGAGCCCGAGAGAGCCCAGTAGAGCCCGACAGAGCCCGACAGAGCCCTACAGAGCCTGACAGGGCCCAGTAGAGCCCAGTAGAGCCCGACAGAGCCCAGTAGAGCCCGACAGAGCCCGACAGAGCCCGACAGAGCCCGACAGAGCCCGACAGGGCCCGACAGGGCCCAGTTTAGCCCAGTAGAGCCCGACAGAGCCCGACAGAGCCCGACAGAGCCCGACAGGGCCCGACAGGGCCCGACAGAGCCCAGTAGAGCCCGACAGAGCCCGACAGAGCCCGACAGAGCCCGACAGAGCCCAGTAGAGCCCGACAGAGCCCGACAGGGCCCGACAGGGCCCGACAGGGCCCAGTAGAGCCCGACAGATCCCGACAGAGCCCAGTAGAGCCCGACAGAGCCCGACAGAGCCCGAAAGAGCCCGACAGGGCCCGACAGAACCCGACAGAGCCCGACAGGGCCTGACAGAGCCCGACAGGGCCCGACAGGGCCCGACAGAGCCCGACAGAGCCCGACACAGCCCGACAGGGCCCAGTAGAGCCCGACAGAGCCCGACAGGGCCCGACAGGGCCCTGTAGAGCCCGACAGAGCCCGACAGAGCCCGACAGGGCCCTGTAGAGCCCGACAGAGCCCGACAGAGCCCAGTAGAGCCCAGTAGAGCCCGACAGAGCCCGACAGAGCCCGACAGAACCCGACAGGGCCCAGTAGAGCCCGACAGAGCCCGACAGAGCCCGACAGAGCCCGACAGGGCCCGACAGGGCCCAGTAGAGCCCGACAGAGCCCGACAGAGCCCAGTAGAGCCCGACAGAGCCCGACAGAGCCCGACAGAGCCCGACAGGGCCCGACAGAGCCCGACAGAGCCCGACAGAACCCGACAGAGCCCGACAGAGCCCAGTAGAGCCCGACAGAGCCCGACAGAGCCCGACAGAGCCCAACAGGGCCCAGTAGAGCCCAGTAGAACCCGACAGAGCCCAGTAGAGCCTGCAAAGCCCGACAGAGCCCGACAGAGCCCGACAGAGCCCGACAGAGCCCGACAGGGCCCGACAGGGCCCGACAGAGCCCAGTAGAGCCCGACAGAGACCGACAGGGCCCGACAGAGCCCGACAGAGCCCAGTAGAGCCCAACAGAGCCCGACAGAGCCCGACAGAGCCCGACAGAGCCCAGTAGAGCCCGACAGAGCCCGACAAGGCCCGACAGGGCCCAGTAGAGCCCGACAGAGCCTGACAGAGCCCAGTAGAGCCCAGTAGAGCCCGACAGAGCCCGACAGAGCCCGACAGTGCCCGACAGAGCCCGACAGGGCACGACAGAGCCCGACAGAGCCCGACAGAGCCCAACAGAGCCCGACAGAGCCCGACAGGGCCCGACAGGGCCCAGTAGAGCCCGACAGAGCCCGACAGAGCCCAGTAGAGCCCGACAGAGCCCGACAGAGCCCGACAGGGCCCGACAGAGCCCGACAGAGACCGAGAGAACCCGACAGAGCCCGACAGAGCCCGACAGAGCCCGACAGGGCCCGACAGGGCCCAGTAGAGCCCGACAGGGCCCGACAGGGCCCGAAAGGGCCCAGTAGAGCCCGACAGAGCCCGACAGAGCCCGACAGAGCCCGACAGGGCCCGACAGAGCCCGACAGAGCCCGACAGAGCTCGACAGGGCCCGACAGAGCCCGACAGAGCCCGACAGAGCCCAGTAGAGCCCAGTAGAGCCCGACAGAGCCCGACAGAGCCCGACAGGGCCCGACAGAGCCCGACAGAGCCCGACAGAGCCCAGTAGAGCCCGACAGAGCCCGACAGAGCCCGACAGAGCCCGACAGGGCCCAGTAGAGCCCAGCAGAGCCCGACAGAGCCCAGTAGAGCCCGACAGAGCCCGACAGAGCCCGACAGAGCCCGACAGAGCCCGACAGAACCCGACAGAGCCCGACAGAGCCCAGTAGAGCCCGACAGAGCCCGACAGAGCCCGACAGAGCCCGACAGGGCCCGACAGCGCCCGACAGGGCCCAGTAGAGCCCGACAGAGCCCGACAGAGCCCGACAGAGCCCGACAGAGCCCGACAGGGCCCGACAGAGCCCGACAGGGCCCGACAGGGCCCGACAGAGCCCAGTTTAGCCCAGTAGAGCCCGACAGAGCCCGACAGAGCCCGAGAGAGCCCAGTAGAGCCCGACAGAGCCCGACAGACCCCGACAGAGCCCAGTAGAGCACGACAGAGCCCGACAGAGCCCGACAGAGCCCAGTAGAGCCCGACAGAGCCCGACAGAGCCCGACAGAGCCCAACAGGGCCCAGTAGAGCCCAGTAGAACCCGACAGAGCCCAGTAGAGCCTGCAAAGCCCGACAGAGCCCGACAGAGCCCGACAGAGCCCGACAGGGCCCGACAGGGCCCGACAGGGCCCAGTAGAGCCCGACAGAGCCCGACAGAGCCCGACAGAGCCCGACAGGGCCCGACAGAGCCCGACAGAGCCCGACAGGGCCCGACAGAGCCCGACAGAGCCCAGTAGAGCCCAACAGAGCCCGACAGAGCCCGACAGAGCCCGACAGAGCCCAGTAGAGCCCGACAGAGCCCGACAAGGCCCGACAGGGTCCAGTAGAGCCCGACAGAGCCTGACAGAGCCCAGTAGAGCCCAGTAGAGCCCGACAGAGCCCGACAGAGCCCGACAGAGCCCAACAGTGCCCGACAGAGCCCGACAGGGCACGACAGAGCCCGACAGAGCCCGACAGAGCCCAACAGAGCCCGACAGAGCCCGACAGGGCCCGACAGGGCCCAGTAGAGCCCGACAGAGCCCGACAGAGCCCAGTAGAGCCCGACAGAGCCCGACAGAGCCCGACAGAGCCCGACAGGGCCCGACAGAGCCCGACAGAGCCCGACAGAACCCGACAGAGCCCGACAGAGCCCGACAGAGCCCGACAGGGCCCGACAGGGCCCAGTAGAGCCCGACAGGGCCCGACAGGGCCCGAAAGGGCCCAGTAGAGCCCGACAGAGCCCGACAGAGCCCGACAGAGCCCGACAGGGCCCGACAGGGCCCGACAGGGCCCGACAGGGTCTGACAGAGCCCGACAGAGCCCAGTAGAGCCCGACAGACCCCGACAGAGCCCGACAGGGCCCAGTAGAGCCCAGCAGAGCCCGACAGAGCCCAGTAGAGCCCGACAGAGCCCGACAGAGCCCGACAGAGCCCAACAGGGCCCAGTAGAGCCCAGTAGAACCCGACAGAGCCCAGTAGAGCCTGCAAAGCCCGACAGAGCCCGACAGAGCCCGACAGAGCCCGACAGGGCCCGACAGGGCCCGACAGAGCCCAGTAGAGCCCGACAGAGCCCGACAGAGCCCGACAGAGCCCGACAGGGCCCGACAGAGCCCGACAGAGCCCGACAGGGCCCGACAGAGCCCGACAGAGCCCGACAGAGCCCAGTAGAGCCCAACAGAGCCCGACAGAGCCCGACAGAGCCCGACAGAGCCCAGTAGAGCCCGACAGAGCCCGACAAGGCCCGACAGGGCCCAGTAGAGCCCGACAGAGCCTGACAGAGCCCAGTAGAGCCCAGTAGAGCCCGACAGAGCCCGACAGAGCCCGACAGAGCCCGACAGTGCCCGACAGAGCCCGACAGGGCACGACAGAGCCCGACAGAGCCCGACAGAGCCCAACAGAGCCCGACAGAGCCCGACAGGGCCCGACAGGGCCCAGTAGAGCCCGACAGAGCCCGACAGAGCCCAGTAGAGCCCGACAGAGCCCGACAGAGCCCGACAGGGCCCGACAGAGCCCGACAGAGACCGACAGAACCCGACAGAGCCCGACAGAGCCCGACAGAGCCCGACAGGGCCCAGTAGAGCCCGACAGGGCCCGACAGGGCCCGACAGGGCCCGGTAGAGCCCGACAGAGCCCGACAGAGCCCGACAGAGCCCGACAGGGCCCGACAGAGCCCGACAGAGCCCGACAGAGCTCGACAGGGCCCGACAGAGCCCGACAGAGCCCGACAGAGCCCAGTAGAGCCCAGTAGAGCCCGACAGAGCCCGACAGAGCCCGACAGGGCCCGACAGAGCCCGACAGAGCCCGACAGAGCCCAGTAGAGCCCGACAGAGCCCGACAGAGCCCGACAGAGCCCGACAGGGCCCAGTAGAGCCCAGTAGAGCCCGACAGAGCCCGACAGAGCCCGACAGAGCCTGACAGGGCCCGACAGGGCCCGACAGAGCCCGACAGAGCCCAGTAGAGCCCGACAGAGCCCGACAGAGCCCGACAGGGCCCGACAGGGCCCGACAGGGCCTGACAGAGCCCGACAGAGCCCAGTAGAGCCCGACAGAGCCCGACAGAGCCCGACAGAGCCCGACAGGGCCCGACAGAGCCCGACAGAGCCCAGTAGAGCCCGACAGAGCCCGACAGAGGCCGACAGAGCCCGACAGAGCCCGACAGGGCCCAGTAGAGCCCGACAGAGCCCGACAGAGCCCGACAGAGCCCGACAGGGCCCGACAGGGCCCGACAGGGAACAGTAGAGCCCAGTAGAGCCCGACAGAGCCCGACAGACCCCGACAGAGCCCGACAGGGCCCGACAGAGCCCGACAGAGTCCGACAGAGCCCGACAGGGCCCGACAGGGCCCAGTTTAGCCCAGTAGAGCCCGACAGAGCCCGACAGAGCCCGACAGAGCCCGACAGGGCCCGACAGGGCCCGACAGAGCCCGACAGAGCCCGACAGGGCCCGACAGGGCCCGACAGAGCCCGACAGAGCCCAGTAGAGCCCGACAGAACCCGACAGAGCCCGACAGAGCCCGACAGGGCCCGACAGGGCCCGACAGGGCCCAGTAGAGCCCGACAGAGCCCGAGAGAGCCCGACAGAGCCCGACAGAGCCCGACAGAGCCCAGTAGAGCCCGACAGGGCCCGACAGGGCCAGACAGGGCCCAATAGAGCCCGAGAGAGCCCGACAGAGCCCAACAGAGCCCGACAGGGCCCGACAGGGCCCGACAGAGCCTGACAGAGCCCGACAGGGCCCAGTAGAGCCCGACAGAGCTCGACAGAGCCCGACAGAGCCCGACAGAGCCCGACAGAGCCCGACAGGGCCCGACAGAGGCCGACAGAGCCCGACAGAGCCCGTCAGGGCCCGACAGGGCCCGACAGAGCCCAGTAGAGCCCGACAGAGCCCGACAGAGCCCGACAGAGCCCGACAGGGCCCGACAGGGCCCGACAGGGCCTGACAGAGCCCAGTTTAGCCCAGTAGATCCCGACAGAGCCCGACAGAGCCCGACAGGGCCCGACAGGGCCCGACAGAGCCCGACAGAGCCCGACAGAACCCGACAGAGCCCGACATAGACCGACAGGGCCCGACAGAGCTCGACAGGGCCCGACAGGGCCCGACAGGGCCCGACAGGGCCCAGTAGAGCCCGACATAGCCCGACAGAGCCCGACACAGCCCGACAGGGCCCGACAGGGCCCAGTAGAGCCCAGTAGAGCCCGACAGAGCCCGACAGAGCCCGACAGAGCCCGACAGAGCCCGAAAGGGCCCAGTAGAGCCCGACAGAGCCCAGTAGAGCCCGACAGAGCCAGACAGAGCCCGACAGAGGCCGACAGAGCCCGACAGAGGCCGACAGAGCCCGACAGGGCCCAGCAGAGCCCAGCAGAGCCCGACAGAGCCCGACAGGGCCCGACAGGGCCCGACAGGGGCCAGTAGAGCCCGACAGAGCCCGACAGAGCCCAGTAGAGCCCAGTAGAGCCCGACAGAGCCCGGCAGAGCCCGACAGAGCCCGACAGAACCCGACAGAGCCCGACAGAGCCCAGTAGAGCCCGACGGAGCCCGACAGAGCCCGACAGAGCCCGACAGGGCCCGACAGCGCCCGACAGGGCCCAGTAGAGCCCGACAGAGCACGACAGGGCCCGACAGAGCCCGACAGAGTTCGACAGATCCCGACAGGGCCCGACAGGGCCCGACAGGGCCCAACAGAGCCCAGTTTAGCCCAGTAGAGCCCGACAGAGCCCGACAGAGCCCGAGAGAGCCCAGTAGAGCCCGACAGAGCCCGACAGAGCCCTACAGAGCCTGACAGGGCCCAGTAGAGCCCAGTAGAGCCCGACAGAGCCCAGTAGAGCCCGACAGAGCCCGACAGGGCCCGATAGGGCCCGACAGGGCCCGACAGGAAACAGTAGAGCCCAGTAGAGCCCGACAGAGCCCGACAGAGCCCGACAGAGCCCGACAGGGCCCGACAGAGACTGACAGAGCCCAGTAGAGCCCGACAGACCCCGACAGAGGCCGACAGAGCCCGACAGAGCCCGACAGGGCCCAGTAGAGCCCGACAGAGCCCAACAGAGCCCGACAGAGCCCGACAGGGCCCGACAGGGCCCGACAGGGAACAGAAGAACCCAGTAGAGCCCGACAGAGCCCGACAGAGCCCGACAGAGCCCGACAGGGCCCGACAGAGCCCGACAGAGCCCGACAGAGCCCGACAGGGCCCGACAGGGCCCAGTTTAGCCCAGTAGAGCCCGACAGAGCCCGACAGAGCCCGACAGAGCCCGACAGGGCCCGACAGGGCCCGACAGAGCCCGACAGAGCCCGACAGGGCACGACAGGGCCCGACAGAGCCCAGTAGAGCCCGACAGAGCCCGACAGAGCCCGACAGAACCCGACAGAGCCCGACAGAGCCCAGTAGAGCCCGACAGAGCCCGACAGAGCTCGACAGAGCCCGACAGGGCCTGACAGGGTCCGACAGGGCCCAGTAGAGCCCGACAGAGCCCGAGAGAGCCCGACAGAGCCCGACAGAGCCCGACAGAGCCCAGTAGAACCCGACAGGGCCCGACAGGGCCCGACAGGGCCCAGTAGAGCCCGACAGAGACCGACAGAGCCCAGTAGAGCCCAGTAGAGCCCGACAGAGCCCGACAGAGCCCGACAGAGCCCGACAGAGCACGACAGGGCCCGACAGAGCCCGACAGAGCCCGACAGAGCCCGACACAGCCCGACAGGGCCCGACAGAGCCCAGTAGAGCCCGACAGAGCCCGACAGAGCCCGACAGAGCCCGACAGGGCCCAGTAGAGCCCAGCAGAGCCCGACAGAGCCCAGTAGAGCCCGACAGAGCCCGACAGAGCCCGACAGAGCCTGACAGGGCCCGACAGGGCCCGACAGAGCCCGACAGAGCCCAGTAGAGCCCGACAGAGCCCGACAGAGCCCGACAGAGCCCGACAGGGCCCGACAGGGCCCGACAGGGCCTGACAGAGCCCGACAGAGCCCAGTAGAGCCCGACAGAGCCCGACAGAGCCCGACAGAGCCCGACAGAGCCCGACAGAGCCCGACAGGGCCCGACAGAGCCCGACAGAGCCCAGTAGAGCCCGACAGAGCCCGACAGAGGCCGACAGAGCCCGACAGAGCCCGACAGGGCCCAGTAGAGCCCGACAGAGCCCGACAGAGCCCGACAGAGCCCGACAGGGAACAGTAGAGCCCAGTAGAGCCCGACAGAGCCCGACAGACCCCGACAGAGCCCGACAGGGCCCGACAGAGCCCGACAGAGTCCGACAGAGCCCGACAGGGCCCGACAGGGCCCAGTTTAGCCCAGTAGAGCCCGACAGAGCCCGACAGAGCCCGACAGAGCCCGACAGGGCCCGACAGGGCCCGACAGAGCCCGACAGAGCCCGACAGGGCCCGACAGGGCCCGACAGAGCCCGACAGAGCCCAGTAGAGCCCGACAGAACCCGACAGAGCCCGACAGAGCCCGACAGGGCCCGACAGGGCCCGACAGGGCCCAGTAGAGCCCGACAGAGCCCGAGAGAGCCCGACAGAGCCCGACAGAGCCCGACAGAGCCCAGTAGAGCCCGACAGGGCCCGACAGGGCCAGACAGGGCCCAATAGAGCCCGACAGAGCCCGACAGAGCCCAACAGAGCCCGACAGGGCCCGACAGGGCCCGACAGAGCCTGACAGAGCCCGACAGGGCCCAGTAGAGCCCGACAGAGCTCGACAGAGCCCGACAGAGCCCGACAGAGCCCGACAGAGCCCGACAGGGCCCGACAGAGGCCGACAGAGCCCGACAGAGCCCGTCAGGGCCCGACAGGGCCCGACAGAGCCCAGTAGAGCCCGACAGAGCCCGACAGAGCCCGACAGAGCCCGACAGGGCCCGACAGGGCCCGACAGGGCCTGACAGAGCCCAGTTTAGCCCAGTAGATCCCGACAGAGCCCGACAGAGCCCGACAGGGCCCGACAGGGCCCGACAGAGCCCGACAGAGCCCGACAGAACCCGACAGAGCCCGACAGAGCCCGACAGGGCCCGACAGAGCTCGACAGGGCCCGACAGGGCCCGACAGGGCCCGACAGGGCCCAGTAGAGCCCGACATAGCCCGACAGAGCCCGACACAGCCCGACAGGGCCCGACAGGGCCCAGTAGAGCCCAGTAGAGCCCGACAGAGCCCGACAGAGCCCGACAGAGCCCGACAGAGCCCGAAAGGGCCCAGTAGAGCCCGACAGAGCCCAGTAGAGCCCGACAGAGCCAGACAGAGCCCGACAGAGGCCGACAGAGCCCGACAGAGGCCGACAGAGCCCGACAGGGCCCAGCAGAGCCCAGCAGAGCCCGACAGAGCCCGACAGGGCCCGACAGGGCCCGACAGGGGCCAGTAGAGCCCGACAGAGCCCGACAGAGCCCAGTAGAGCCCAGTAGAGCCCGACAGAGCCCGACAGAGCCCGACAGAGCCCGACAGAACCCGACAGAGCCCGACAGAGCCCAGTAGAGCCCGACGGAGCCCGACAGAGCCCGACAGAGCCCGACAGGGCCCGACAGCGCCCGACAGGGCCCAGTAGAGCCCGACAGAGCACGACAGGGCCCGACAGAGCCCGACAGAGTTCGACAGATCCCGACAGGGCCCGACAGGGCCCGACAGGGCCCAACAGAGCCCAGTTTAGCCCAGTAGAGCCCGACAGAGCCCGACAGAGCCCGAGAGAGCCCAGTAGAGCCCGACAGAGCCCGACAGAGCCCTACAGAGCCTGACAGGGCCCAGTAGAGCCCAGTAGAGCCCGACAGAGCCCAGTAGAGCCCGACAGAGCCCGACAGGGCCCGATAGGGCCCGACAGGGCCCGACAGGAAACAGTAGAGCCCAGTAGAGCCCGACAGAGCCCGACAGAGCCCGACAGAGCCCGACAGGGCCCGACAGAGACTGACAGAGCCCAGTAGAGCCCGACAGACCCCGACAGATGCCGACAGAGCCCGACAGAGCCCGACAGGGCCCAGTAGAGCCCGACAGAGCCCAACAGAGCCCGACAGAGCCCGACAGGGCCCGACAGGGCCCGACAGGGAACAGAAGAACCCAGTAGAGCCCGACAGAGCCCGACAGAGCCCGACAGAGCCCGACAGGGCCCGACAGAGCCCGACAGAGCCCGACAGAACCCGACAGGGCCCGACAGGGCCCAGTTTAGCCCAGTAGAGCCCGACAGAGCCCGACAGAGCCCGACAGAGCCCGACAGGGCCCGACAGGGCCCGACAGAGCCCGACAGAGCCCGACAGGGCACGACAGGGCCCGACAGAGCCCAGTAGAGCCCGACAGAGCCCGACAGAGCCCGACAGAACCCGACAGAGCCCGACAGAGCCCAGTAGAGCCCGACAGAGCCCGACAGAGCTCGACAGAGCCCGACAGGGCCTGACAGGGTCCGACAGGGCCCAGTAGAGCCCGACAGAGCCCGAGAGAGCCCGACAGAGCCCGACAGAGCCCGACAGAGCCCAGTAGAACCCGACAGGGCCCGACAGGGCCCGACAGGGCCCAGTAGAGCCCGACAGAGACCGACAGAGCCCAGTAGAGCCCAGTAGAGCCCGACAGAGCCCGACAGAGCCCGACAGAGCCCGACAGAGCACGACAGGGCCCGACAGAGCTCGACAGAGCCCGACAGAGCCCGACACAGCCCGACAGGGCCCGACAGAGCCCGACAGAGCCCGACAGGGCCCGACAGGGCCCGACAGAGCCCGACAGAGGCCGACAGGGCCCGACAGGGCCCGACAGAGCCCGAAAGAGCCCGACACAGCCCGACAGGGCCCGACAGAGCCCGACAGAGCCCGACAGGGCCCGAAAGGGCCCGACAGAGCCCGACAGAGCCCGACAGAGCCCGACAGGGCCCAGTAGAGCCCGACAGAGCCCGACAGAGCCCGACAGGGCCCGACAGGGCCCGACAGAGCCCGACAGAGCCCGACAGGGCCCGACAGGGCCCGACAGAGCCCAGTAGAGCCCGACAGAGCCCGACAGAGCCCGACAGAGCCCGACAGAGCCCAGTAGAGCCCGACAGAGCCCGACAGGGCCCGACAGGGCCCGACAGGGCCCAGTAGAGCCCGACAGATCCCGACAGAGCCCAGTAGAGCCCGACAGAGCCCGACAGAGCCCGAAAGAGCCCGACAGAGCCCGACAGAACCCGACAGAGCCCGACAGGGCCTGACAGAGCCCGACAGGGCCCGACAGGGCCCGACAGAGCCCGACAGAGCCCGACACAGCCCGACAGGGCCCAGTAGAGCCCGACAGAGCCCGACAGGGCCCGACAGGGCCCTGTAGAGCCCGACAGAGCCCGACAGAGCCCGACAGGGCCCTGTAGAGCCCGACAGAGCCCGACAGAGCCCAGTAGAGCCCAGTAGAGCCCGACAGAGCCCGACAGAGCCCGACAGAACCCGACAGGGCCCAGTAGAGCCCGACAGAGCCCGACAGAGCCCGACAGAGCCCGACAGGGCCCGACAGGGCCCAGTAGAGCCCGACAGAGCCCGACAGAGCCCAGTAGAGCCCGACAGAGCCCGACAGAGCCCGACAGAGCCCGACAGGGCCCGACAGAGCCCGACAGAGCCCGACAGAACCCGACAGAGCCCGACAGAGCCCAGTAGAGCCCGACAGAGCCCGACAGAGCCCGACAGAGCCCAACAGGGCCCAGTAGAGCCCAGTAGAACCCGACAGAGCCCAGTAGAGCCTGCAAAGCCCGACAGAGCCCGACAGAGCCCGACAGAGCCCGACAGAGCCCGACAGGGCCCGACAGGGCCCGACAGAGCCCAGTAGAGCCCGACAGAGCCCGACAGGGCCCGACAGAGCCCGACAGAGCCCAGTAGAGCCCAACAGAGCCCGACAGAGCCCGACAGAGCCCGACAGAGCCCAGTAGAGCCCGACAGAGCCCGACAAGGCCCGACAGGGCCCAGTAGAGCCCGACAGAGCCTGACAGAGCCCAGTAGAGCCCAGTAGAGCCCGACAGAGCCCGACAGAGCCCGACAGAGCCCGACAGAGCCCGACAGAACCCGACAGAGCCCGACAGAGCCCGACAGGGCCCGACAGAGCTCGACAGGGCCCGACAGGGCCCGACAGGGCCCGACAGGGCCCAGTAGAGCCCGACATAGCCCGACAGAGCCCGACACAGCCCGACAGGGCCCGACAGGGCCCAGTAGAGCCCAGTAGAGCCCGACAGAGCCCGACAGAGCCCGACAGAGCCCGACAGAGCCCGAAAGGGCCCAGTAGAGCCCGACAGAGCCCAGTAGAGCCCGACAGAGCCAGACAGAGCCCGACAGAGGCCGACAGAGCCCGACAGAGGCCGACAGAGCCCGACAGGGCCCAGCAGAGCCCAGCAGAGCCCGACAGAGCCCGACAGGGCCCGACAGGGCCCGACAGGGGCCAGTAGAGCCCGACAGAGCCCGACAGAGCCCAGTAGAGCCCAGTAGAGCCCGACAGAGCCCGACAGAGCCCGACAGAGCCCGACAGAACCCGACAGAGCCCGACAGAGCCCAGTAGAGCCCGACGGAGCCCGACAGAGCCCGACAGAGCCCGACAGGGCCCGACAGCGCCCGACAGGGCCCAGTAGAGCCCGACAGAGCACGACAGGGCCCGACAGAGCCCGACAGAGTTCGACAGATCCCGACAGGGCCCGACAGGGCCCGACAGGGCCCAACAGAGCCCAGTTTAGCCCAGTAGAGCCCGACAGAGCCCGACAGAGCCCGAGAGAGCCCAGTAGAGCCCGACAGAGCCCGACAGAGCCCTACAGAGCCTGACAGGGCCCAGTAGAGCCCAGTAGAGCCCGACAGAGCCCAGTAGAGCCCGACAGAGCCCGACAGGGCCCGATAGGGCCCGACAGGGCCCGACAGGAAACAGTAGAGCCCAGTAGAGCCCGACAGAGCCCGACAGAGCCCGACAGAGCCCGACAGGGCCCGACAGAGACTGACAGAGCCCAGTAGAGCCCGACAGACCCCGACAGAGGCCGACAGAGCCCGACAGAGCCCGACAGGGCCCAGTAGAGCCCGACAGAGCCCAACAGAGCCCGACAGAGCCCGACAGGGCCCGACAGGGCCCGACAGGGAACAGAAGAACCCAGTAGAGCCCGACAGAGCCCGACAGAGCCCGACAGAGCCCGACAGGGCCCGACAGAGCCCGACAGAGCCCGACAGAGCCCGACAGGGCCCGACAGGGCCCAGTTTAGCCCAGTAGAGCCCGACAGAGCCCGACAGAGCCCGACAGAGCCCGACAGGGCCCGACAGGGCCCGACAGAGCCCGACAGAGCCCGACAGGGCACGACAGGGCCCGACAGAGCCCAGTAGAGCCCGACAGAGCCCGACAGAGCCCGACAGAACCCGACAGAGCCCGACAGAGCCCAGTAGAGCCCGACAGAGCCCGACAGAGCTCGACAGAGCCCGACAGGGCCTGACAGGGTCCGACAGGGCCCAGTAGAGCCCGACAGAGCCCGAGAGAGCCCGACAGAGCCCGACAGAGCCCGACAGAGCCCAGTAGAACCCGACAGGGCCCGACAGGGCCCGACAGGGCCCAGTAGAGCCCGACAGAGACCGACAGAGCCCAGTAGAGCCCAGTAGAGCCCGACAGAGCCCGACAGAGCCCGACAGAGCCCGACAGAGCACGACAGGGCCCGACAGAGCTCGACAGAGCCCGACAGAGCCCGACACAGCCCGACAGGGCCCGACAGAGCCCGACAGAGCCCGACAGGGCCCGACAGGGCCCGACAGAGCCCGACAGAGGCCGACAGGGCCCGACAGGGCCCGACAGAGCCCGAAAGAGCCCGACACAGCCCGACAGGGCCCGACAGAGCCCGACAGAGCCCGACAGGGCCCGAAAGGGCCCGACAGAGCCCGACAGAGCCCGACAGAGCCCGACAGGGCCCAGTAGAGCCTGACAGAGCCCGACAGAGCCCGACAGGGCCCGACAGGGCCCGACAGAGCCCGACAGAGCCCGACAGGGCCCGACAGGGCCCGACAGAGCCCAGTAGAGCCCGACAGAGCCCGACAGAGCCCGACAGAGCCCGACAGAGCCCAGTAGAGCCCGACAGAGCCCGACAGGGCCCGACAGGGCCCGACAGGGCCCAGTAGAGCCCGACAGATCCCGACAGAGCCCAGTAGAGCCCGACAGAGCCCGACAGAGCCCGAAAGAGCCCGACAGAGCCCGACAGAACCCGACAGAGCCCGACAGGGCCTGACAGAGCCCGACAGGGCCCGACAGGGCCCGACAGAGCCCGACAGAGCCCGACACAGCCCGACAGGGCCCAGTAGAGCCCGACAGAGCCCGACAGGGCCCGACAGGGCCCTGTAGAGCCCGACAGAGCCCGACAGAGCCCGACAGGGCCCTGTAGAGCCCGACAGAGCCCGACAGAGCCCAGTAGAGCCCAGTAGAGCCCGACAGAGCCCGACAGAGCCCGACAGAACCCGACAGGGCCCAGTAGAGCCCGACAGAGCCCGACAGAGCCCGACAGAGCCCGACAGGGCCCGACAGGGCCCAGTAGAGCCCGACAGAGCCCGACAGAGCCCAGTAGAGCCCGACAGAGCCCGACAGAGCCCGACAGAGCCCGACAGGGCCCGACAGAGCCCGACAGAGCCCGACAGAACCCGACAGAGCCCGACAGAGCCCAGTAGAGCCCGACAGAGCCCGACAGAGCCCGACAGAGCCCAACAGGGCCCAGTAGAGCCCAGTAGAACCCGACAGAGCCCAGTAGAGCCTGCAAAGCCCGACAGAGCCCGACAGAGCCCGACAGAGCCCGACAGAGCCCGACAGGGCCCGACAGGGCCCGACAGAGCCCAGTAGAGCCCGACAGAGCCCGACAGGGCCCGACAGAGCCCGACAGAGCCCAGTAGAGCCCAACAGAGCCCGACAGAGCCCGACAGAGCCCGACAGAGCCCAGTAGAGCCCGACAGAGCCCGACAAGGCCCGACAGGGCCCAGTAGAGCCCGACAGAGCCTGACAGAGCCCAGTAGAGCCCAGTAGAGCCCGACAGAGCCCGACAGAGCCCGACAGAGCCCGACAGTGCCCGACAGAGCCCGACAGGGCACGACAGAGCCCGACAGAGCCCGACAGAGCCCAAAAGAGCCCGACAGAGCCCGACAGGGCCCGACAGGGCCCAGTAGAGCCCGACAGAGCCCGACAGAGCCCAGTAGAGCCCGACAGAGCCCGACAGAGCCCGACAGGGCCCGACAGAGCCCGACAGAGCCCGAGAGAACCTGACAGAGCCCGACAGAGCCCGACAGGGCCCGACAGGGCCCGACAGGGCCCAGTAGAGCCCGACAGGGCCCGACAGGGCCCGAAAGGGCCCAGTAGAGCCCGACAGAGCCCGACAGAGCCCGACAGAGCCCGACAGGGCCCGACAGAGCCCGAAAGAGCCCGACAGAGCTCGACAGGGCCCGACAGAGCCCGACAGAGCCCGACAGAGCCCAGTAGAGCCCAGTAGAGCCCGACAGAGCCCGACAGAGCCCGACAGGGCCCGACAGAGCCCGACAGAGGCCGACAGAGCCCAGTAGAGCCCGACAGAGCCCGACAGAGCCCGACAGAGCCCGACAGGGCCCAGTAGAGCCCAGCAGAGCCCGACAGAGCCCAGTAGAGCCCGACAGAGCCCGACAGAGCCCGACAGAGCCCGACAGAGCCCGACAGAACCCGACAGAGCCCGACAGAGCCCAGTAGAGCCCGACAGAGCCCGACAGAGCCCGACAGAGCCCGACAGGGCCCGACAGCGCCCGACAGGGCCCAGTAGAGCCCGACAGAGCACGACAGGGCCCGACAGAGCCCGACAGAGTCCGACAGATCCCGACAGGGCCCGACAGGGCCCGACAGGGCCCGACAGAGCCCAGTTTAGCCCAGTAGAGCCCGACAGAGCCCGACAGAGCCCGAGAGAGCCCAGTAGAGCCCGACAGAGCCCGACAGAGCCCTACAGAGCCTGACAGGGCCCAGTAGAGCCCAGTAGAGCCCGACAGAGCCCAGTAGAGCCCGACAGAGCCCGACAGGGCCCGATAGGGCCCGACAGGGCCCGACAGGAAACAGTAGAGCCCAGTAGAGCCCGACAGAGCCCGACAGAGCCCGACAGAGCCCGACAGGGCCCGACAGAGACTGACAGAGCCCAGTAGAGCCCGACAGAGCCCGACAGAGGCCGACAGAGCCCGACAGAGCCCGACAGGGCCCAGTAGAGCCCGACAGAGCCCAACAGAGCCCGACAGAGCCCGACAGGGCCCGACAGGGCCCGACAGGGAACAGAAGAACCCAGTAGAGCCCGACAGAGCCCGACAGAGCCCGACAGAGCCCGACAGGGCCCGACAGAGCCCGACAGAGCCCGACAGGGCCCGACAGGGCCCAGTTTAGCCCAGTAGAGCCCGACAGAGCCCGACAGAGCCCGACAGAGCCCGACAGGGCCCGACAGGGCCCGACAGAGCCCAGTAGAGCCCGACAGAGCCCGACAGAGCCCGACAGAGCCCGACAGAGCCCAGTAGAGCCCGACAGAGCCCGACAGGGCCCGACAGGGCCCGACAGGGCCCAGTAGAGCCCGACAGATCCCGACAGAGCCCAGTAGAGCCCGACAGAGCCCAACAGAGCCCGAAAGAGCCCGACAGAGCCCGACAGAACCCGACAGAGCAAGACAGGGCCTGACAGAGCCCGACAGGGCCCGACAGGGCCCGACAGAGCCCGACAGAGCCCGACACAGCCCGACAGGGCCCAGTAGAGCCCGACAGAGCCCGACAGGGCCCAGTAGAGCCCGACAGAGCCCGACAGAGCCCGACAGAGCCCGACAGAGCCTGACAGAGCCCGACAGAGCCCGACAGGGCCCGACAGAGCCCGACAGAGCCCGACAGAACCCGACAGAGCCCGACAGAGCCCAGTAGAGCCCGACAGAGCCCGACAGAGCCCGACAGAGCCCAACAGGGCCCAGTAGAGCCCAGTAGAACCCGACAGAGCCCAGTAGAGCCTGCAAAGCCCGACAGAGCCCGACAGAGCCCGACAGAGCCCGACAGAGCCCGACAGGGCCCGACAGGGCCCGACAGAGCCCAGTAGAGCCCGACAGAGCCCGACAGAGCCTGACAGGGCCCGACAGAGCCCGACAGAGCCCGACAGGGCCCGACAGAGCCCGACAGAGCCCAGTAGAGCCCAACAGAGCCCGACAGAGCCCGACAGAGCCCGACAGAGCCCAGTAGAGCCCGACAGAGCCCGACAAGGCCCGACAGGGCCCAGTAGAGCCCGACAGAGCCTGACAGAGCCCAGTAGAGCCCAGTAGAGCCCGACAGAGCCCGACAGAGCCCGACAGAGCCCGACAGTGCCCGACAGAGCCCGACAGGGCACGACAGAGCCCGACAGAGCCCGACAGAGCCCAACAGAGCCCGACAGGGCCCGACAGGGCCCAGTAGAGCCCGACAGAGCCCGACAGAGCCCAGTAGAGCCCGACAGAGCCCGACAGAGCCCGACAGAGCCCGACAGGGCCCGACAGAGCCCGACAGAGCCCGAGAGAACCCGACAGAGCCCGACAGAGCCCGACAGAGCCCGACAGGGCCCGACAGGGCCCAGTAGAGCCCGACAGGGCCCGACAGGGCCCGAAAGGGCCCAGTAGAGCCCGACAGAGCCCGACAGAGCCCGACAGAGCCCGACAGGGCCCGACAGAGCCCGACAGAGCCCGACAGAGCTCGACAGGGCCCGACAGAGCCCGACAGAGCCCGACAGAGCCCAGTAGAGCCCAGTAGAGCCCGACAGAGCCCGACAGAGCCCGACAGGGCCCGACAGAGCCCGACAGAGCCCGACAGAGCCCAGTAGAGCCCGACAGAGCCCGACAGAGCCCGACAGAGCCCGACAGGGCCCAGTAGAGCCCAGCAGAGCCCGACAGAGCCCAGTAGAGCCCGACAGAGCCCGACAGAGCCCGACAGAGCCTGACAGGTCCCGACAGGGCCCGACAGAGCCCGACAGAGCCCAGTAGAGCCCGACAGAGCCCGACAGAGCCCGACAGAGCCCGACAGGGCCCGACAGGGCCCGACAGGGTCTGACAGAGCCCGACAGAGCCCAGTAGAGCCCGACAGAGCCCGACAGAGCCCGACAGAGCCCGACAGAGCCCGACAGGGCCCAGTAGAGCCCAGCAGAGCCCGACAGAGCCCAGTAGAGCCCGACAGAGCCCGACAGAGCACGACAGAGCCCGACAGAGCCCAACAGGGCCCAGTAGAGCCCAGTAGAACCCGACAGAGCCCAGTAGAGCCTGCAAAGCCCGACAGAGCCCGACAGAGCCCGACAGAGCCCGACAGAGCCCGACAGGGCCCGACAGGGCCCGACAGAGCCCAGTAGAGCCCGACAGAGCCCGACAGAGCCCGACAGAGCCCGACAGGGCCCGACAGAGCCCGACAGAGCCCGACAGGGCCCGACAGAGCCCGACAGAGCCCGACAGAGCCCAGTAGAGCCCAACAGAGCCCGACAGAGCCCGACAGAGCCCGACAGAGCCCAGTAGAGCCCGACAGAGCCCGACAAGGCCCGACAGGGCCCAGTAGAGCCCGACAGAGCCTGACAGAGCCCAGTAGAGCCCAGTAGAGCCCGACAGAGCCCGACAGAGCCCGACAGAGCCCGACAGTGCCCGACAGAGCCCGACAGGGCACGACAGAGCCCGACAGAGCCCGACAGAGCCCAACAGAGCCCGACAGGGCCCGACAGGGCCCAGTAGAGCCCGACAGAGCCCGACAGAGCCCAGTAGAGCCCGACAGAGCCCGACAGAGCCCGACAGAGCCCAGTAGAGCCCGACAGAGCCCGACAGAGCCCGACAGAGCCCAACAGGGCCCAGTAGAGCCCAGTAGAACCCGACAGAGCCCAGTAGAGCCTGCAAAG
The DNA here is from genome assembly GCF_036013445.1 of Caloenas nicobarica. NCBI lineage: Eukaryota > Metazoa > Chordata > Aves > Columbiformes > Columbidae > Caloenas > Caloenas nicobarica. Next base: position 87,251 of record NW_027017198.1, read on the forward strand.
CCCGACAGAGCCCGACAGAGCCCGACAGAGCCCGACAGAGCCCGACAGAGCCCGACAGGGCCCGACAGGGCCCAGTAGAGCCCGACAGAGCCCGACAGAGCCCGACAGAGCCCGACAGGGCCCGACAGAGCCCGACAGAGCCCGACAGGGCCCGACAGAGCCCGACAGAGCCCAGTAGAGCCCAACAGAGCCCGACAGAGCCCGACAGAGCCCGACAGAGCCCAGTAGAGCCCGACAGAGCCCGACAAGGCCCGACAGGGCCCAGTAGAGCCCGACAGAGCCTGACAGAGGCCAGTAGAGCCCAGTAGAGCCCGACAGAGCCCGACAGAGCCCGACAGAGCCCAACAGTGCCCTACAGAGCCCGACAGGGCACGACAGAGCCCGACAGAGCCCGACAGAGCCCAACAGAGCCCGACAGAGCCCGACAGGGCCCGACAGGTCCCAGTAGAGCCCGACAGAGCCCGACAGAGCCCAGTAGAGCCCGACAGAGCCCGACAGAGCCCGACAGAGCCCGACAGAGCCCGACAGAACCCGACAGAGCCCGACAGAGCCCGACAGGGCCCGACAGGGCCCAGTAGAGCCCGACAGGGCCCGACAGGGCCCGAAAGGGCCCAGTAGAGCCCGACAGAGCCCGACAGAGCCCGACAGAGCCCGACAGGGCCCGACAGGGCCCGACAGGGCCCGACAGGGTCTGACAGAGCCCGTCAGAGCCCAGTAGAGCCCGACAGACCCCGACAGAGCCCGACAGGGCCCAGTAGAGCCCAGCAGAGCCCGACAGAGCCCAGTAGAGCCCGACAGAGCCCGACAGAGCCCGACAGAGCCCGACAGATCCCAACAGGGCCCAGTAGAGCCCAGTAGAACCCGACAGAGCCCAGTAGAGCCTGCAAAGCCCGACAGAGCCCGACAGAGCCCGACAGAGCCCGACAGGGCCCGACAGGGCCCGACAGAGCCCAGTAGAGCCCGACAGAGCCCGACAGAGCCCGACAGAGCCCGACAGGGCCCGACAGAGCCCGACAGAGCCCGACAGGGCCCGACAGAGCCCGACAGAGCCCGACAGAGCCCAGTAGAGCCCAACAGAGCCCGACAGAGCCCGACAGAGCCCGACAGAGCCCAGTAGAGCCCGACAGAGCCCGACAGTACCCGACAGAGCCCGACAGGGCACGACAGAGCCCGACAGAGCCCGACAGAGCCCAACAGAGCCCGACAGAGCCCGACAGGGCCCGACAGGGCCCAGTAGAGCCCGACAGAGCCCGACAGAGCCCAGTAGAGCCCGACAGAGCCCGACAGAGCCCGACAGGGCCCGACAGAGCCCGACAGAGCCCGACAGAACCCGACAGAGCCCGACAGAGCCCGACAGAGCCCGACAGGGCCCAGTAGAGCCCGACAGGGCCCGACAGGGCCCGACAGGGCCCGGTAGAGCCCGACAGAGCCCGACAGAGCCCGACAGAGCCCGACAGAGCCCGACAGGGCCCGACAGAGCCCGACAGAGCCCGAGAGAACCCGACAGAGCCCGACAGAGCCCGACAGAGCCCGACAGGGCCCGACAGGGCCCAGTAGAGCCCGACAGGGCCCGACAGGGCCCGAAAGGGCCCAGTAGAGCCCGACAGAGCCCGACAGAGCCCGACAGAGCCCGACAGGGCCCGACAGAGCCCGACAGAGCCCGACAGAGCCCGACAGAACCCGACAGAGCCCGACAGAGCCCGACAGGGCCCGACAGGGCCCAGTAGAGCCCGACAGGGCCCGACAGGGCCCGAAAGGGCCCAGTAGAGCCCGACAGAGCCCGACAGAGCCCGACAGAGCCCGACAGGGCCCGACAGGGCCCGACAGGGCCCGACAGGGTCTGACAGAGCCCGTCAGAGCCCAGTAGAGCCCGACAGACCCCGACAGAGCCCGACAGGGCCCAGTAGAGCCCAGCAGAGCCCGACAGAGCCCAGTAGAGCCCGACAGAGCCCGACAGAGCCCGACAGAGCCCGACAGATCCCAACAGGGCCCAGTAGAGCCCAGTAGAACCCGACAGAGCCCAGTAGAGCCTGCAAAGCCCGACAGAGCCCGACAGAGCCCGACAGAGCCCGACAGGGCCCGACAGGGCCCGACAGAGCCCAGTAGAGCCCGACAGAGCCCGACAGAGCCCGACAGAGCCCGACAGGGCCCGACAGAGCCCGACAGAGCCCGACAGGGCCCGACAGAGCCCGACAGAGCCCGACAGAGCCCAGTAGAGCCCAACAGAGCCCGACAGAGCCCGACAGAGCCCGACAGAGCCCAGTAGAGCCCGACAGAGCCCGACAGTACCCGACAGAGCCCGACAGGGCACGACAGAGCCCGACAGAGCCCGACAGAGCCCAACAGAGCCCGACAGAGCCCGACAGGGCCCGACAGGGCCCAGTAGAGCCCGACAGAGCCCGACAGAGCCCAGTAGAGCCCGACAGAGCCCGACAGAGCCCGACAGGGCCCGACAGAGCCCGACAGAGCCCGACAGAACCCGACAGAGCCCGACAGAGCCCGACAGAGCCCGACAGGGCCCAGTAGAGCCCGACAGGGCCCGACAGGGCCCGACAGGGCCCGGTAGAGCCCGACAGAGCCCGACAGAGCCCGACAGAGCCCGACAGAGCCCGACAGGGCCCGACAGAGCCCGACAGAGCCCGAGAGAACCCGACAGAGCCCGACAGAGCCCGACAGAGCCCGACAGGGCCCGACAGGGCCCAGTAGAGCCCGACAGGGCCCGACAGGGCCCGAAAGGGCCCAGTAGAGCCCGACAGAGCCCGACAGAGCCCGACAGAGCCCGACAGGGCCCGACAGAGCCCGACAGAGCCCGACAGAGCTCGACAGGGCCCGACAGAGCCCGACAGAGCCCGACAGAGCCCAGTAGAGCCCAGTAGAGCCCGACAGAGCCCGACAGAGCCCGACAGGGCCCGACAGAGCCCGACAGAGCCCGACAGAGCCCAGTAGAGCCCGACAGAGCCCGACAGAGCCCGACAGAGCCCGACAGGGCCCAGTAGAGCCCAGCAGAGCCCGACAGAGCCCAGTAGAGCCCGACAGAGCCCGACAGAGCCCGACAGAGCCTGACAGGTCCCGACAGGGCCCGACAGAGCCCGACAGAGCCCAGTAGAGCCCGACAGAGCCCGACAGAGCCCGACAGAGCCCGACAGGGCCCGACAGGGCCCGACAGGGTCTGACAGAGCCCGACAGAGCCCAGTAGAGCCCGACAGAGCCCGACAGAGCCCGACAGAGCCCGACAGAGCCCGACAGAGCCCGACAGGGCCCAGTAGAGCCCAGCAGAGCCCGACAGAGCCCAGTAGAGCCCGACAGAGCCCGACAGAGCACGACAGAGCCCGACAGAGCCCAACAGGGCCCAGTAGAGCCCAGTAGAACCCGACAGAGCCCAGTAGAGCCTGCAAAGCCCGACAGAGCCCGACAGAGCCCGACAGAGCCCGACAGAGCCCGACAGGGCCCGACAGCGCCCGACAGAGCCCAGTAGAGCCCGACAGAGCCCGACAGAGCCCGACAGAGCCCGACAGGGCCCGACAGAGCCCGACAGAGCCCGACAGGGCCCGACAGAGCCCGACAGAGCCCGACAGAGCCCAGTAGAGCCCAACAGAGCCCGACAGAGCCCGACAGAGCCCGACAGAGCCCAGTAGAGCCCGACAGAGCCCGACAAGGCCCGACAGGGCCCAGTAGAGCCCGACAGAGCCTGACAGAGCCCAGTAGAGCCCAGTAGAGCCCGAGAGAGCCCGACAGAGCCCGACAGAGCCCGACAGTGCCCGACAGAGCCCGACAGGGCACGACAGAGCCCGACAGAGCCCGACAGAGCCCAACAGATCCCGACAGGGCCCGACAGGGCCCAGTAGAGCCCGACAGAGCCCGACAGAGCCCAGTAGAGCCCGACAGAGCCCGACAGAGCCCGACAGAGCCCAGTAGAGCCCGACAGAGCCCGACAGAGCCCGACAGAGCCCAACAGGGCCCAGTAGAGCCAGTAGAACCCGACAGAGCCCAGTAGAGCCTGCAAAGCCCGACAGAGCCCGACAGAGCCCGACAGAGCCCGACAGAGCCGACAGAGCCCGACAGGGCCCGACAGGGCCCCAGTAGAGCCCGACAGAGCCCGACAGAGCCCCGACAGAGCCCGACAGGGCCCGACAGAGCCCGACAGAGCCCGACAGGGCCCGACAGAGCCCGACAGAGCCCAGTAGAGCCCAACAGAGCCCGACAGAGCCCGACAGAGCCCGACAGAGCCCAGTAGAGCCCGACAGAGCCCGACAAGGCCCGACAGGGACCAGTAGAGCCCGACAGAGCCTGACAGAGGCCAGTAGAGCCCAGTAGAGCCCGACAGAGCCCGACAGAGCCCGACAGAGCCCAACAGTGCCCTACAGAGCCCGACAGGGCATGACAGAGCCCGACAGAGCCCGACAGAGCCCAACAGAGCCCGACAGAGCCCGACAGGGCCCGACAGGGCCCAGTAGAGCCGACAGAGCCCGACAGAGCCCAGTAGAGCCCGACAGAGCCCGACAGAGCCCGACAGAGCCCGACAGAGCCCGACAGAACCCGACAGAGCCCGACAGAGCCCGACAGAGCCCGACAGGGCCCGACAGGGCCCAGTAGAGCCCGACAGGGCCCGACAGGGCCCGAAAGGGCCCAGTAGAGCCCGACAGAGCCCGACAGAGCCCGACAGAGCCCGACAGGGCCCGACAGGGCCCGACAGGGCCCGACAGGGTCTGACAGAGCCCGACAGAGCCCAGTAGAGCCCGACAGACCCCGACAGAACCCGACAGGGCCCAGTAGAGCCCAGCAGAGCCCGACAGAGCCCAGTAGAGCCTGACAGAGCCCGACAGAGCCCGATAGAGCCCGACAGATCCCAACAGGGCCCAGTAGAGCCCAGTAGAACCCGACAGAGCCCAGTAGAGCCTGCAAAGCCCGACAGAGCCCGACAGAGCCCGACAGAGCCCGACAGGGCCCGACAGGGCCCGACAGAGCCCAGTAGAGCCCGACAGAGCCCGACAGAGCCCGACAGAGCCCGACAGGGCCCGACAGAGCCCGACAGAGCCCGACAGGGCCCGACAGAGCCCGACAGAGCCCGACAGAGCCCAGTAGAGCCCAACAGAGCCCGACAGAGCCCGACAGAGCCCGACAGAGCCCAGTAGAGCCCGACAGAGCCCGACAAGGCCCGACAGGGCCCAGTAGAGCCCGACAGAGCCTGACAGAGCCCAGTAGAGCCCAGTAGAGCCCGACAGAGCCCGACAGAGCCCGACAGAGCCCGACAGTGCCCGACAGAGCCCGACAGGGCACGACAGAGCCCGACAGAGCCCGACAGAGCCCAACAGAGCCCGACAGAGCCCGACAGGGCCCGACAGGGCCCAGTAGAGCCCGACAGAGCCCGACAGAGCCCAGTAGAGCCCGACAGAGCCCGACAGAGCCCGACAGGGCCCGACAGAGCCCGACAGAGCCCGACAGAACCCGACAGAGCCCGACAGAGCCCGACAGAGCCCGACAGGGCCCAGTAGAGCCCGACAGGGCCCGACAGGGCCCGACAGGGCCCGGTAGAGCCCGACAGAGCCCGACAGAGCCCGACAGAGCCCGACAGGGCCCGACAGAGCCCGACAGAGCCCGACAGAGCTCGACAGGGCCCGACAGAGCCCGACAGAGCCCGACAGAGCCCAGTAGAGCCCAGTAGAGCCCGACAGAGCCCGACAGAGCCCGACAGGGCCCGACAGAGCCCGACAGAGCCCGACAGAGCCCAGTAGAGCCCGACAGAGCCCGACAGAGCCCGACAGAGCCCGACAGGGCCCAGTAGAGCCCAGCAGAGCCCGACAGAGCCCAGTAGAGCCCGACAGAGCCCGACAGAGCCCGACAGAGCCTGACAGGGCCCGACAGGGCCCGACAGAGCCCGACAGAGCCCAGTAGAGCCCGACAGAGCCCGACAGAGCCCGACAGAGCCCGACAGGGCCCGACAGGGCCTGACAGAGCCCGACAGAGCCCAGTAGAGCCCGACAGAGCCCGACAGAGCCCGACAGAGCCCGACAGGGCCCGACAGAGCCCGACAGAGCCCAGTAGAGCCCGACAGAGCCCGACAGAGGCCGACAGAGGCCGACAGAGCCCGACAGGGCCCAGTAGAGCCCGACAGAGCCCGACAGAGCCCGACAGAGCCCGACAGGGCCCGACAGGGCCCGACAGGGAACAGTAGAGCCCAGTAGAGCCCGACAGAGCCCGACAGACCCCGACAGAGCCCGACAGGGCCCGACAGAGCCCGACAGAGTCCGACAGAGCCCGACAGGGCCCGACAGGGCCCAGTTTAGCCCAGTAGAGCCCGACAGAGCCCGACAGAGCCCGACAGAGCCCGACAGGGCCCGACAGGGCCCGACAGAGCCCGACAGAGCCCGACAGGGCCCGACAGAGCCCGACAGAGGCCAGTAGAGCCCGACAGAGCCCAACAGAGCCCGACAGAGCCCGACAGAACCCGACAGAGCCCGACAGAGCCCAGTAGAGCCCGACAGAACCCGACAGAGCCCGACAGAGCCCGACAGGGCCCGACAGGGCCCGACAGGGCCCAGTAGAGCCCGACAGAGCCCGAGAGAGCCCGACAGAGCCCGACAGAGCCCGACAGAGCCCAGTAGAGCCCGACAGGGCCCGACAGGGCCAAACAGGGCCCAATAGAGCCCGACAGAGCCCGACAGAGCCCAACAGAGCCCGACAGGGCCCGACAGGGCCCGACAGAGCTTGACAGAGCCCGACAGGGCCCAGTAGAGCCCGACAGAGCTCGACAGAGCCCGACAGAGCCCGACAGAGCCCGACACAGCCCGACAGGGCCCGACAGAGGCCGACAGAGCCCGACAGAGCCCGTCAGGGCCCGACAGGGCCCGACAGAGCCCAGTAGAGCCCGACAGAGCCCGACAGAGCCCGACAGAGCCCGACAGGGCCCGACAGGGCCCGACAGGGCCCGACAGGGCCCGACAGGGCCTGACAGAGCCCAGTTTAGCCCAGTAGATCCCGACAGAGCCCGACAGAGCCCGACAGGGCCCGACAGGGCCCGACAGAGCCCGACAGAGCCCGACAGAACCCGACAGAGCCCGACAGAGCCCGACAGGGCCCGACAGAGCCCGACAGGGCCCGACAGGGCCCGACAGGGCCCGGTAGAGCCCGACAGAGCCCAGTAGAGCCCGACAGAGCCCGACAGAGCCCGACAGAGCCCGACAGGGCCCGACAGAGCCCGACAGGTCCCGACAGAGCCCGACAGAGCCCGACAGAGCTCGACAGGGCCCGACAGAGCCCGACAGAGCCCGACAGAGCCCGAAAGGGCCCAGTAGAGCCCGACAGAGCCCAGTAGAGCCCGACAGAGCCAGACAGAGCCCGACAGAGGCCGACAGAGCCCGACAGAGGCCGACAGAGCCGACAGGGCCCAGCAGAGCCCAGCAGAGCCCGACAGAGCCCGACAGGGCCCGACAGGGCCCGACAGGGGCCAGTAGAGCCCGACAGAGCCCGACAGAGCCCAGTAGAGCCCAGTAGAGCCCGACAGAGCCCGACAGAGCCCGACAGAGCCCGACAGAACCCGACAGAGCCCGACAGAGCCCAGTAGAGCCCGACGGAGCCCGACAGAGCCCGACAGAGCCCGACAGGGCCCGACAGCGCCCGACAGGGCCCAGTAGTGCCCGACAGAGCACGACAGGGCCCGACAGAGCCCGACAGAGTCCGACAGATCCCGACAGGGCCCGACAGGGCCCGACAGGGCCCAACAGAGCCCAGTTTAGCCCAGTAGAGCCCGACAGAGCCCGACAGAGCCCGAGAGAGCCCAGTAGAGCCCGACAGAGCCCGACAGAGCCCTACAGAGCCTGACAGGGCCCAGTAGAGCCCAGTAGAGCCCGACAGAGCCCAGTAGAGCCCGACAGAGCCCGACAGAGCCCGACAGAGCCCGACAGGGCCCGACAGAGACTGACAGAGCCCAGTAGAGCCCGACAGAGCCCGACAGAGGCCGACAGAGCCCGACAGAGCCCGACAGGGCCCAGTAGAGCCCGACAGAGCCCAACAGAGCCCGACAGAGCCCGACAGGGCCCGACAGGGCCCGACAGGGAACAGAAGAACCCAGTAGAGCCCGACAGAGCCCGACAGAGCCCGACAGAGCCCGACAGGGCCCGACAGAGCCCGACAGAGCCCGACAGAGCCCGACAGGGCCCGACAGGGCCCAGTTTAGCCCAGTAGAGCCCGACAGAGCCCGACAGAGCCCGACAGAGCCCGACAGGGCCCGACAGGGCCCGACAGAGCCCGACAGAGCCCGACAGGGCACGACAGGGCCCGACAGAGCCCAGTAGAGCCCGACAGAGCCTGACAGAGCCCGACAGAACCCGACAGAGCCCGACAGAGCCCAGTAGAGCCCGACAGAGCCCGACAGAGCTCGACAGAGCCCGACAGGGCCTGACAGGGTCCGACAGGGCCCAGTAGAGCCCGACAGAGCCCGAGAGAGCCCGACAGAGCCCGACAGAGCCCGACAGAGCCCAGTAGAACCCGACAGGGCCCGACAGGCCCGACAGGGCCCAGTAGAGCCCGACAGAGACCGACAGAGCCCAGTAGAGCCCAGTAGAGCCCGACAGAGCCCGACAGAGCCCGACAGAGCCCGACAGAGCACGACAGGGCCCGACAGAGCTCGACAGAGCCCGACAGAGCCCGACACAGCCCGACAGGGCCCGACAGAGCCCGACAGAGCCCGACAGGGCCCGACAGGGCCCGACAGAGCCCGACAGAGGCCGACAGGGCCCGACAGGGCCCGACAGAGCCCGAAAGAGCCCGACACAGCCCGACAGGGCCCGACAGAGCCCGACAGAGCCCGACAGGGCCCGAAAGGGCCCGACAGAGCCCGACAGAGCCCGACAGAGCCCGACAGAGCCCGACAGGGCCCAGTAGAGCCCGACAGAGCCCGACAGAGCCCGACAGGGCCCGACAGGGCCCGACAGAGCCCGACAGAGCCCGACAGGGCCCGACAGAGCCCGACAGAGCCCAGTAGAGCCCGACAGAGCCCGACAGAGCCCGACAGAGCCCGACAGAGCCCGACAGGGCCCAGTAGAGCCCGACAGAGCCCGACAGAGCCCGACAGGGCCTGACAGGGCCCCACAGGGAACAGTAGAGCCCAGTAGAGCCCGACAGAGCCCGACAGAGCCCGACAGAGCCCGACAGGGCCCGACAGGGCCCAGTAGAGCCCGACAGAGCCCGACAGAGCCCGACAGAGCCCGACAGGGCCCGACAAGGCCCGACAGGGCCCAGTAGAGCCCGACAGAGCCCGACAGAGCCCAGTAGAGCCCAGTAGAGCCCGACAGAGCCCGACAGAGCCCGACAGAGCCCGACAGAACCCGACAGAGCCTGACAGAGCCCAGTAGAGCCCGACAGAGCCCGACAGAGCCCGACAGAGCCCGACAGGGCCCGACAGGGCCCGACAGGGCCCAGTAGAGCCCGACAGAGCCCGACAGAGCCGGACAGAGCCCGACAGAGCCCGACAGGGCCCGACAGGGCCCAGTAGAGCCCGACAGAGCCCGACAGAGCCCGACAGGGCCCAGTAGAGCCCAGTAGAGCCCGACAGAGCCCAGTAGAGCCCGACAGAGCCCGACAGAGCCCGACAGAGCCCGACAGGGCCCGACAGGGCCCGACAGGGCCCGACAGAGCCCGACAGAGGCCAGTAGAGCCCGACAGAGCCCGACAGAGCCCGACAGAGCCCGACAGGGCCCAGTAGAGCCCAGTAGAGCCCGACAGAGCCCAGTAGAGCCCGACAGAGCCCGACAGAGCCCGACAGAGCCCGACAGAGCCCGACAGGGCCCAGTAGAGCCCAGTAGAGCCCGACAGAGCCCGACAGGGCCCGACAGGGCCCGACAGGGGCCAGTAGAGCCCGACAGAGCCCGACAGAGCCCAGTAGAGCCCAGTAGAGCCCGACAGAGCCCGACAGAGCCCGACAGAGCCCGACAGAACCCGACAGAGCCCGACAGAGCCCAGTAGAGCCCGACAGAGCCCGACAGAGCCCGACAGAGCCCGACAGGGCCCGACAGGGCCCGACAGGGCCCAGTAGAGCCCGACAGAGCCCGACAGAGCCCGACAGAGCCCGACAGGGCCCGACAGAGCCCGACAGAGCCCGAGAGAACCCGACAGAGCCCGACAGAGCCCGACAGAGCCCGACAGGGCCCGACAGGGCCCAGTAGAGCCCGACAGGGCCCGACAGGGCCCGACAGGGCCCAGTAGAGCCCGACAGAGCCCGACAGATCCCGACAGAGCCCGACAGGGCCCGACAGAGCCCGACAGAGCCCGACAGAGCTCGACAGGGCCCGACAGAGCCCGACAGAGCCCGACAGAGCCCAGTAGAGCCCAGTAGAGCCCGACAGAGCCCGACAGAGCCCGACAGGGCCCGACAGAGCCCGACAGAGCCCAGTAGAGCCCAGTAGAGCCCGACAGAGCCCAGTAGAGCCCGACAGAGCCCGACAGAGCCCGACAGAGCCCGACAGGGCCCAGTAGAGCCCAGCAGAGACCGACAGAGCCCAGGAGAGCCCGACAGAGCCCGACAGAGCCCGACAGAGCCTGACAGGTCCCGACAGGGCCCGACAGAGCCCGACAGAGCCCAGTAGAGCCCGACAGAGCCCGACAGAGCCCGACAGAGCCCGACAGGGCCCGACAGGGCCCGACAGGGTCTGACAGAGCCCGACAGAGCCCAGTAGAGCCCGACAGAGCCCGACAGAGCCCGACAGAGCCCGACAGAGCCCGACAGAGCCCGACAGGGCCCAGTAGAGCCCAGCAGAGCCCGACAGAGCCCAGTAGAGCCCGTCAGAGCCCGACAGAGCACGACAGAGCCCGACAGAGCCCAACAGGGCCCAGTAGAGCCCAGTAGAACCCGACAGAGCCCAGTAGAGCCTGCAAAGCCCGACAGAGCCCGACAGAGCCCGACAGAGCCCGACAGAGCCCGACAGGGCCCGTCAGGGCCCGACAGAGCCCAGTAGAGCCCGACAGAGCCCGAAAGAGCCCGACAGAGCCCGACAGGGCCCGACAGAGCCCGACAGAGCCCGACAGGGCCCGACAGAGCCCGACGGAGACCGACAGAGCCCAGTAGAGCCCCACAGAGCCCGACAGAGCCCGACAGAGCCCAGTAGAGCCCGACAAGGCCCGACAGGGCCCAGTAGAGCCCGACAGAGCCTGACAGAGCCCAGTAGAGCCCAGTAGAGCCCGACAGAGCCCGACAGAGCCCGACAGAGCCCGACAGTGCCCGACAGAGCCCGACAGGGCACGACAGAGCCCGACAGAGCCCGACAGAGCCCGACAGAGCCCAACAGAGCCCGACAGAGCCCGACAGGGCCCGACAGGGCCCAGTAGAGCCCGACAGAGCCCGACAGAGCCCAGTAGAGCCCGACAGAGCCCGACAGAGCCCGACAGAGCCCAGTAGAGCCCGACAGAGCCCGACAGAGCCCAGTAGAGCCCGACAGAGCCCGACAGAGCACGACAGAGCCCGACAGAGCCCAACAGGGCCCAGTAGAGCCCAGTAGAACCCGACAGAGCCCAGTAGAGCCTGCAAAGCCCGACAGAGCCCGACAGAGCCCGACAGAGCCCGACAGAGCCCGACAGAGCCCAGTAGAGCCCGACAGAGCCCGAAAGAGCCCGACAGAGCCCGACAGGGCCCGACAGAGCCCGACAGAGCCCGACAGGGCCCGACAGAGCCCGACAGAGACCGACAGAGCCCAGTAGAGCCCAACAGAGCCCGACAGAGCCCGACAGAGCCCAGTAGAGCCCGACAGAGCCCGACAAGGCCCGACAGGGCCCAGTAGAGCCCGACAGAGCCTGACAGAGCCCAGTAGAGCCCAGTAGAGCCCGACAGAGCCCGACAGAGCCCGACAGAGCCCGACAGTGCCCGACAGTGCCCGACAGGGCACGACAGAGCCCGACAGAGCCCGACAGAGCCCGACAGAGCCCAACAGAGCCCGACAGAGCCCGACAGGGCCCGACAGGGCCCAGTAGAGCCCGACAGAGCCCGACAGAGCCCAGTAGAGCCCGACAGAGCCCGACAGAGCCCGACAGAGCCCAGTAGAGCCCGACAGAGCCCGACAGAGCCCGACAGAGCCCAACAGGGCCCAGTAGAGCCCAGTAGAACCCGACAGAGCCCAGTAGAGCCTGCAAAGCCCGACAGAGCCCGACAGAGCCCGACAGAGCCCGACAGAGCCCGACAGGGCCCGACAGGGCCCGACAGAGCCCAGTAGAGCCCAACAGAGCCCGACAGAGCCCGACAGAGCCCGACAGGGCCCGACAGAGCCCGACAGAGCCCGACAGGGCACGACAGAGCCCGACAGAGCCCGACAGAGCCCAGTAGAGCCCAACAGAGCCCGACAGAGCCCGACAGAGCCCGACAGAGCCCAGTAGAGCCCGACAGAGCCCGACAAGGCCCGACAGGGCCCAGTAGAGCCCGACAGAGCCTGACAGAGCCCAGTAGAGCCCAGTAGAGCCCGAGAGAGCCCGACAGAGCCCGACAGAGCCCGACAGTGCCCGACAGAGCCCGACAGGGCACGAAAGAGCCCGACAGAGCCCGACAGAGCCCAACAGAGCCCGACAGAGCCCGACAGGGCCCGACAGGGCCCAGTAGAGCCCGACAGAGCCCGACAGAGCCCAGTAGAGCCCGACAGAGCCCGACAGAGCCCGACAGAGCCCGACAGAGCCCGACAGAACCCGACAGAGCCCGACAGAGCCCGACAGGGCCCGACAGGGCCCAGTAGAGCCCGACAGGGCCCGACAGGGCCCGAAAGGGCCCAGTAGAGCCCGACAGAGCCCGACAGAGCCCGACAGAGCCCGACAGGGCCCGACAGGGCCCGACAGGGCCCGACAGGGTCTGACAGAGCCCGACAGAGCCCAGTAGAGCCCGACAGAGCCCGACAGAGCCCGACAGGGCCCAGTAGAGCCCAGCAGAGCCCGACAGAGCCCAGTAGAGCCCGACAGAGCCCGACAGAGCCCGACAGAGCCCGACGGAGCCCAACAGGGCCCAGTAGAGCCCAGTAGAACCCGACAGAGCCCAGTAGAGCCTGCAAAGCCCGACAGAGCCCGACAGAGCCCGACAGAGCCCGACAGAGCCCGACAGAGCCCGACAGGGCCCAGTAGAGCCCGACAGAGCCCGACAGAGCCCGACAGAGCCCGACAGGGCCCGACAGAGCCCGACAGAGCCCGACAGGGCCCGACAGAGCCCGACAGAGCCCGACAGAGCCCAGTAGAGCCCGACAGAGCCCGACAGAGCCCAACAGAGCCCGACAGGGCCCAGTAGAGCCCAGTAGAGCCCGACAGAGCCCAGTAGAGCCCGACAGAGCCCGACAGAGCCCGACAGAGCCCGACAGAGCCCGACAGGGCCCAGTAGAGCCCAGTAGAGCCCGACAGAGCCCGACAGGGCCCGACAGGGCCCGACAGGGGCCAGTAGAGCCCGACAGAGCCCGACAGAGCCCAGTAGAGCCCAGTAGAGCCCGACAGAGCCCGACAGAGCCCGACAGAGCACGACAGAACCCGACAGAGCCCGACAGAGCCCAGTAGAGCCCGACAGAGCCCGACAGAGCCCGACAGGGCCCGACAGGGCCCGACAGGGCCCAGTAGAGCCCGACAGAGCCCGACAGAGCCCAGTAGAGCCCGACAGAGCCCGACAGAGCCCGACAGAGCCCGACAGGGTCCGACAGAGCCCGACAGAGCCCGAGAGAACCCGACAGAGCCCGACAGAGCCCGACAGAGCCCGACAGGGCCCGACAGGGCCCAGTAGAGCCCGACAGGGCCCGACAGGGCCCGAAAGGGCCCAGTAGAGCCCGACAGAGCCCGACAGAGCCCGACAGAGCCCGACAGGGCCCGACAGAGCCCGACAGAGCCCAGTAGAGCCCGACAGAGCCCGACAAGGCCCGACAGGGCCCAGTAGAGCCCGACAGAGCCTGACAGAGCCCAGTAGAGCCCAGTAGAGCCCGACAGAGCCCGACAGAGCCCGACAGAGCCCGACAGAGCCCGACAGAGCCCGACAGGGCACGACAGAGCCCGACAGAGCCCGACAGTGCCCGACAGAGCCCGACAGGGCACGAAAGAGCCCGACAGAGCCCGACAGAGCCCAACAGAGCCCGACAGAGCCCGACAGGGCCCGACAGGGCCCAGTAGAGCCCGACAGAGCCCGACAGAGCCCAGTAGAGCCCGACAGAGCCCGACAGAGCCCGACAGAGCCCGACAGAGCCCGACAGAACCCGACAGAGCCCGACAGAGCCCGACAGGGCCCGACAGGGCCCAGTAGAGCCCGACAGGGCCCGACAGGGCCCGAAAGGGCCCAGTAGAGCCCGACAGAGCCCGACAGAGCCCGACAGAGCCCGACAGGGCCCGACAGGGCCCGACAGGGCCCGACAGGGTCTGACAGAGCCCGACAGAGCCCAGTAGAGCCCGACAGAGCCCGACAGAGCCCGACAGGGCCCAGTAGAGCCCAGCAGAGCCCGACAGAGCCCAGTAGAGCCCGACAGAGCCCGACAGAGCCCGACAGAGCCCGACGGAGCCCAACAGGGCCCAGTAGAGCCCAGTAGAACCCGACAGAGCCCAGTAGAGCCTGCAAAGCCCGACAGAGCCCGACAGAGCCCGACAGAGCCCGACAGAGCCCGACAGAGCCCGACAGGGCCCAGTAGAGCCCGACAGAGCCCGACAGAGCCCGACAGAGCCCGACAGGGCCCGACAGAGCCCGACAGAGCCCGACAGGGCCCGACAGAGCCCGACAGAGCCCGACAGAGCCCAGTAGAGCCCGACAGAGCCCGACAGAGCCCAACAGAGCCCGACAGGGCCCAGTAGAGCACAGTAGAGCCCGACAGAGCCCAGTAGAGCCCGACAGAGCCCGACAGAGCCCGACAGAGCCCGACAGAGCCCGACAGGGCCAAGTAGAGCCCAGTAGAGCCCGACAGAGCCCGACAGGGCCCGACAGGGCCCGACAGGGGCCAGTAGAGCCCGACAGAGCCCGACAGAGCCCAGTAGAGCCCAGTAGAGCCCGACAGAGCCCGACAGAGCCCGACAGAGCCCGACAGAACCCGACAGAGCCCGACAGAGCCCAGTAGAGCCCGACAGAGCCCGACAGAGCCCGACAGGGCCCGACAGGGCCCGACAGGGCCCAGTAGAGCCCGACAGAGCCCGACAGAGCCCAGTAGAGCCCGACAGAGCCCGACAGAGCCCGACAGAGCCCGACAGGGCCCGACAGAGCCCGACAGAGCCCGAGAGAACCCGACAGAGCCCGACAGAGCCCGACAGAGCCCGACAGGGCCCGACAGGGCCCAGTAGAGCCCGACAGGGCCCGACAGGGCCCTAAAGGGCCCAGTAGAGCCCGACAGAGCCCGACAGAGCCCGACAGAGCCCGACAGGGCCCGACAGAGCCCGACAGAGCCCGACAGAGCTCGACAGGGCCCGACAGAGCCCGACAGAGCCCGACAGAGCCCAGTAGAGCCCAGTAGAGCCCGACAGAGCCCGACAGAGCCCGACAGGGCCCGACAGAGCCCGACAGAGCCCGACAGAGCCCAGTAGAGCCCGACAGAGCCCGACAGAGCCCGACAGAGCCCGACAGGGCCCAGTAGAGCCCAGCAGAGCCCGACAGAGCCCAGTAGAGCCCGACAGAGCCCGACAGAGCCCGACAGAGCCTGACAGGTCCCGACAGGGCCCGACAGAGCCCGACAGAGCCCAGTAGAGCCCGACAGAGCCCGACAGAGCCCGACAGAGCCCGACAGGGCCCGACAGGGCCCGACAGGGTCTGACAGAGCCCGACAGAGCCCAGTAGAGCCCGACAGAGCCCGACAGAGCCCGACAGAACCCGACAGAGCCCGACAGAGCCCGACAGGGCCCAGTAGAGCCCAGCAGAGCCCGACAGAGCCCAGTAGAGCCCGACAGAGCCCGACAGAGCACGACAGAGCCCGACAGAGCCCAACAGGGCCCAGTAGAGCCCAATAGAACCCGACAGAGCCCAGTAGAGCCTGCAAAGCCCGACAGAGCCCGACAGAGCCCGACAGAGCCCGACAGAGCCCGACAGGGCCCGACAGGGCCCGACAGAGCCCAGTAGAGCCCGACAGAGCCCGACAGAGCCCGACAGAGCCCGACAGGGCCCGACAGAGCCCGACAGAGCCCGACAGAGCCCAGTAGAGCCCAACAGAGCCCGACAGAGCCCGACAGAGCCCGACAGAGCCCAGTAGAGCCCGACAGAGCCCGACAAGGCCCGACAGGGCCCAGTAGAGCCCGACAGAGCCTGACAGAGCCCAGTAGAGCCCAGTAGAGCCCGACAGAGCCCGACAGAGCCCGACAGAGCCCGACAGAGCCCGACAGAGCCCGACAGGGCACGACAGAGCCCGACAGAGCCCAACAGAGCCCGACAGAGCCCGACAGGGCCCGACAGGGCCCAGTAGAGCCCGACAGAACCCGACAGAGCCCAGTAGAGCCCGACAGAGCCCGACAGAGCCCGACAGAGCCCGACAGGGCCCGACAGAGCCCGACAGAGCCCGACAGAACCCGACAGAGCCCGACAGAGCCCGACAGAGCCCGACAGGGCCCGACAGGGCCCAGTAGAGCCCGACAGGGCCCGACAGGGCCCGAAAGGGCCCAGTAGAGCCCAGTAGAACCCGACAGAGCCCAGTAGAGCCTGCAAAGCCCGACAGAGCCCGACAGAGCCCGACAGAGCCCGACAGAGCCCAGTAGAGCCCGACAGAGCCCAGTAGAGCCCGACAGAGCCCGACAGAGCCCGACAGAGCCCGACAGGGCCCGACAGAGCCCGACAGAGCCCGACAGGGCCCGACAGAGCCCGACAGAGCCCAGTAGAGCCCAACAGAGCCCGACAGAGCCCGACAGAGCCCGACAGAGCCCAGTACAGCCCGACAGAGCCCGACAAGGCCCGACAGGGCCCAGTAGAGCCCGACAGAGCCTGACAGAGCCCAGTAGAGCCCAGTAGAGCCCGACAGAGCCCGACAGAGCCCGACAGAGCCTGACAGTGCCCGACAGAGCCCGACAGGGCACGACAGAGCCCGACAGAGCCCGACAGAGCCCAACAGAGCCCGACAGAGCCCGACAGGGCCCGACAGGGCCCAGTAGAGCCCGACAGAGCCCGACAGAGCCCAGTAGAGCCCGACAGAGCCCGACAGAGCCCGACAGGGCCCGACAGAGCCCGACAGAGCCCGACAGAACCCGACAGAGCCCGACAGAGCCCGACAGAGCCCGACAGAGCCCAGTAGAGCCCGACAGGGCCCGACAGGGCCCGACAGGGCCCAGTAGAGCCCGACAGAGCCCGACAGAGCCCGACAGAGCCCGACAGGGCCCGACAGAGCCCGACAGAGCCCGACAGAGCTCGACAGGGCCCGACAGAGCCCGACAGAGCCCGACAGAGACCAGTAGAGCCCGACAGAGCCCGACAGAGCCCGACAGAGCCCGACAGGGCCCGACAGAGCCCGACAGAGCCCGACAGAGCCCAGTAGAGCCCGACAGAGCCCGACAGAGCCCGACAGGGCACAGTAGAGCCCAGCAGAGCCCGACAGAGCCCAGTAGAGCCCGACAGAGCCCGACAGAGCCCGACAGAGCCTGACAGGGCCCGACAGGGCCCGACAGAGCCCGACAGAGCCCAGTAGAGCCCGACAGAGCCCGACAGAGCCCGACAGAGCCCAACAGGGCCCGACAGGGCCCGACAGGGCCTGACAGAGCCCGACAGAGCCCAGTAGAGCCCGACAGAGCCCGACAGAGCCCGACAGAGCCCGACAGAGCCCGACAGGGCCCGACAGAGCCCGACAGAGCCCAGTAGAGCCCGACAGAGCCCGACAGAGGCCGACAGAGCCCGACAGAGCCCGACAGGGCCCAGTAGAGCCCGATAGAGCCCGACAGAGCCCGACAGAGCCCGACAGGGCCCGACAGGGCCCGACAGGGAACAGTAGAGCCCAGTAGAGCCCGACAGAGCCCGACAGAGCCCGACAGAGCCCGACAGGGCCCGACAGAGCCCGACAGAGTCCGACAGAGCCCGACAGGGCCCGACAGGGCCCAGTTTAGCCCAGTAGAGCCCGACAGAGCCCGACAGAGCCCGACAGAGCCCGACAGGGCCCGACAGGGCCCGACAGAGCCCGACAGAGCCCGACAGGGCCCGACAGGGCCCGACAGAGCCCGACAGAGCCCAGTAGAGCCCGACAGAGCCCAACAGAGCCCGACAGAGCCCGACAGGGCCCGACAGAGCCCGACAGAGCCCAGTAGAGCCCGACAGAACCCGACAGAGCCCGACAGAGCCCGACAGGGCCCGACAGGGCCCGACAGGGCCCAGTAGAGCCCGACAGAGCCCAAGAGAGCCCGACAGAGCCCGACAGAGCCCGACAGAGCCCAGTAGAGCCCGACAGGGCCCGACAGGGCCAGACAGGGCCCAATAGAGCCCGAGAGAGCCCGACAGAGCCCAACAGAGCCCGACAGGGCCCGACAGGGCCCGACAGAGCCTGACAGAGCCCGACAGGGCCCAGTAGAGCCCGACAGAGCTCGACAGAGCCCGACAGAGCCCGACAGAGCCCGACACAGCCCGACAGGGCCCGACAGAGGCCGACAGAGCCCGACAGAGCCCAGTAGAGCCCAGTAGAGCCCGACAGAGCCCGACAGAGCCCGACAGAGCCCGACAGAACCCGACAGAGCCCGACAGAGCCCAGTAGAGCCCGACAGAGCCCGACAGAGCCCGACAGAGCCCGACAGGGCCCGACAGCGCCCGACAGGGCCCAGTAGAGCCCGACAGAGCACGACAGGGCCCGACAGAGCCCGACAGAGTCCGACAGATCCCGACAAGGCCCGACAGGGCCCGACAGGGCCCGACAGAGCCCAGTTTAGCCCAGTAGAGCCCGACAGAGCCCGACAGAGCCCGAGAGAGCCCAGTAGAGCCCGACAGAGCCCGACAGGGCCCGATAGGGCCCGACAGGGCCCGACAGGAAACAGTAGAGCCCAGTAGAGCCCGACAGAGCCCGACAGAGCCCGACAGAGCCCGACAGGGCCCGACAGAGACTGACAGAGCCCAGTAGAGCCCGACAGAGCCCGACAGAGGCCGACAGAGCCCGACAGAGCCCGACAGGGCCCAGTAGAGCCCGACAGAGCCCAACAGAGCCCGACAGAGCCCGACAGGGCCCGACAGGGCCCGACAGGGAACAGAAGAACCCAGTAGAGCCCGACAGAGCCCGACAGAGCCCGACAGAGCCCGACAGGGCCCGACAGAGCCCGACAGAGCCCGACAGAGCCCGACAGGGCCCGACAGGGCCCAGTTTAGCCCAGTAGAGCCCGACAGAGCCCGACAGAGCCCGAGAGAGCCCAGTAGAGCCCGACAGAGCCCGACAGAGCCCTACAGAGCCTGACAGGGCCCAGTAGAGCCCAGTAGAGCCCGACAGAGCCCAGTAGAGCCCGACAGAACCCGACAGAGCCCGACAGAGCCCAGTAGAGCCCGACAGAGCCCGACAGAGCCCGACAGAGCCCGACAGGGCCTGACAGGGTCCGACAGGGCCCAGTAGAGCCCGACAGAGCCCGAGAGAGCCCGACAGAGCCCGACAGAGCCCGACAGAGCCCAGTAGAGCCCGACAGGGCCCGACAGGGCCCGACAGGGCCCAGTAGAGCCCGACAGAGACCGACAGAGCCCAGTAGAGCCCAGTAGAGCCCGACAGAGCCCGACAGAGCCCGACAGAGCCCGACAGAGCACGACAGGGCCCGACAGAGCTCGACAGAGCCCGACAGAGCCCGACACAGCCCGACACAGCCCGACAGGGCCCGACAGAGCCCGACAGAGCCCGACAGGGCCCGACAGGGCCCGACAGAGCCCGACAGAGCCCGACAGGGCCCGACAGGGCCCGACAGAGCCCGAAAGAGCCCGACACAGCCCGACAGAGCCCGACAGAGCCCGACAGAGCCCGACAGGGCCCGAAAGGGCCCGACAGAGCCCGACAGAGCCCGACAGAGCCCGACAGGGCCCGACAGGGCCCAGTAGAGCCCGACAGAGCCCGACAGAGCCCGACAGGGCCCGACAGGGCCCGACAGAGCCCGACAGAGCCCAGTAGAGCCCGACAGAGCCCGACAGAGCCCGACAGAGCCCGACAGGGCCCAGTAGAGCCCGACAGAGCCCGACAGAGCCCGACAGGGCCTGACAGGGCCCCACAGGGAACAGTAGAGCCCAGTAGAGCCCGACAGAGCCCGACAGAGCCCGACAGAGCCCGACAGGGCCCGACAGGGCCCAGTAGAGCCCGACAGAGCCCGACAGAGCCCGACAGAGCCCGACAGGGCCCGACAAGGCCCGACAGGGCCCAGTAGAGCCCGACAGAGCCCGACAGAGCCCAGTAGAGCCCAGTAGAGCCCGACAGAGCCCGACAGAGCCCGACAGAGCCCGACAGAACCCGACAGAGCCTGACAGAGCCCAGTAGAGCCCGACAGAGCCCGACAGAGCCCGACAGAGCCCGACAGGGCCCGACAGGGCCCGACAGGGCCCAGTAGAGCCCGACAGAGCCCGACAGAGCCGGACAGAGCCCGACAGAGCCCGACAGGGCCCGACAGGGCCCAGTAGAGCCCGACAGAGCCCGACAGAGCCCGACAGGGCCCAGTAGAGCCCAGTAGAGCCCGACAGAGCCCAGTAGAGCCCGACAGAGCCCGACAGAGCCCGACAGAGCCCGACAGGGCCCGACAGGGCCCGACAGGGCCCGAAAGAGCCCGACAGAGGCCAGTAGAACCCGACAGAGCCCGACAGAGCCCGACAGAGCCCGACAGGGCCCAGTAGAGCCCAGTAGAGCCCGACAAAGCCCAGTAGAGCCCGACAGAGCCCGACAGAGCCCGACAGAGCCCGACAGAGCCCGACAGGGCCCAGTAGAGCCCAGTAGAGCCCGACAGAGCCCGACAGGGCCCGACAGGGCCCGACAGGGGCCAGTAGAGCTTGACAGAGCCCGACAGAGCCCAGTAGAGCCCAGTAGAGCCCGACAGAGCCCGACAGAGCCCGACAGAGCCCGACAGAACCCGACAGAGCCCGACAGAGCCCAGTAGAGCCCGACAGAGCCCGACAGAGCCCGACAGAGCCCGACAGGGCCCGACAGGGCCCGACAGGGCCCAGTAGAGCCCGACAGAGCACGACAGGGCCCGACAGAGCCCGACAGAGTCCGACAGATCCCGACAGAGCCCGACAGGGCCCGACAGGGCCCGACAGGGCCCGACAGAGCCCAGTTTAGCCCAGTAGAGTCCGACAGAGCCCGACAGAGCCCGACAGAGCCCAGTAGAGCCCGACAGAGCCCGAAAGGGCCCGACAGGGCCCGACAGGAAACAGTAGAGACCAGTAGAGCCCGACAGAGCCCGACAGAGCCCGACAGAGCCCGACAGAGCCCGACAGGGCCCGACAGAGCCCGACAGAGCCCAGTAGAGCCCGACAGAGCCCGACAGAGGCCGACAGAGCCCGACAGAGCCCGACAGGGCCCAGTAGAGCCCGACAGAGCCCGACAGAGCCCGACAGAGCCCGACAGGGCCCGACAGGGCCCGACAGGGAACAGTAGAGCCCAGTAGAGCCCGACAGAGCCCGACAGAGCCCGACAGAGCCCGACAGGGCCCGACAGAGCCCGACAGAGCCCGACAGAGCCCGACAGGGCCCGACAGGGCCCGACAGGGCCCGACAGGGCCCGACAGAGCCCGACAGAGCCCAGTAGAGCCCGACAGAGCCCGACAGAACCCGACAGAGCCCGACAGAGCCCAGTAGAGCCCGACAGAGACCGACAGAGCCCGACAGAACCCGACAGGGCCCGACAGAGCCCGACAGAGCCCGACAGAGCCCGACAGAAACCGACAGAGCCCGACAGAGCCCAGTAGAGCCCGACAGAGCCCGACAGAGCCCGACAGAGCCCGACAGGGCCCGACAGGGCCCGACAGGGCCCAGTAGAGCCCGACAGAGCCCGACAGAGCCCGACAGAGCCCAACAGGGCCCGACAGGGCCCGACAGAGCCCGACAGAGCCCAACAGGGCCCGACAGAGCCCGACAGAGCCCAGTAGACCCCGACAGAGCCCGACAGAGCCCGACAGAGCCCGACAGAGCCCGACAGGGCCCAGTAGAGCCCGACAGAGCCCGACAGAGCCCGACAGGGCCCGACAGGGCCCAGTAGAGCCCGACAGAGCCCGACAGAGCCCGACAGAGCCCGACAGGGCCCAGTAGAGCCCAGTAGAGCCCGACAGAGCCCAGTAGAGCCCGACAGAGCCCGACAGAGCCCGACAGAGCCCGACAGAGCCCGACAGAGCCCGACAGGGCCCAGTAGAGCCCAGTAGAGCCCGACAGAGCCCAGTAGAGCCCGACAGGGCCCGACAGGGGCCAGTAGAGCCCGACAGAGCCCGACAGAGCCCAGTAGAGCCCAGTAGAGACCGACAGAGCCCGACAGAGCCCGACAGAGCCCGACAGAACCCGACAGAGCCCGACAGAGCCCGACAGGGCCCGACAGGGCCCGACAGGGCCCAGTAGAGCCCGACAGAGCACGACAGGGCCCGACAGAGCCCGACAGAGTCCGACAGATGCCGACAGAGCCCGACAGGGCCCGACAGGGCCCGACAGGGCCCGACAGAGCCCAGTTTAGCCCAGTAGAGACCGACAGAGCCCGACAGAGCCCGACAGAGCCCAGTAGAGCCCGACAGAGCCCGACAGAGCCCGACAGAGCCCGACAGGGCCCAGTAGAGCCCAGCAGAGCCCGACAGAGCCCAGTAGAGCCCGACAGAGCCCGACAGAGCCCGACAGGGCCCGACAGGGCCCGACAGGGCCCGATAGGGCCCGACCGGAAACAGTAGAGCCCAGTAGAGCCCGACAGAGCCCGACAGAGCCCGACAGAGCCCGACAGGGCCCGACAGAGCCCGACAGAGCCCGACAGGGCCCGACAGAGACCGACATAGCCCAGTAGAGCCCGACAGAGCCCAGTAGAGCCCGACAGAGCCCGACAGAGCCCGACAGGGCCCAGTAGAGCCCGACAGAGCCCGACAGAGCCCGACAGAGCCCGACAGGGCCCGACAGGGCCCGACAGGGCCCGACAGGGAACAGTAGAGCCCAGTAGAGCCCGTCAGAGCCCGACAGAGCCCGACAGAGCCCGACAGGGCCCGACAGAGCCCGACAGAGCCCGACAGAGCCCGACAGGGCCCGACAAGGCCCGACAGAGCCCAGTTTAGCCCAGTAGAGCCCGACAGAGCCCGACAGAGCCCGACAGAGCCCGACAGGGCCCGACAGGGCCCGACAGAGCCCGACAGAGCCCGACAGGGCCCGACAGAGCCCGACAGAGCCCAGTAGAGCCCGACAGAGCCCGACAGAGCCCGACAGAGCCCGACAGAACCCGACAGAGCCCGACAGAGCCCAGTAGAGCCCGACAGAGCCCGACAGAGCCCGACAGGGCCCGACAGGGCCCGACAGGGCCCAGTAGAGCCCGACAGAGCCCGACAGAGCCCGACAGAGCCCGACAGGGCCCGACAGGGCCCGACAGGGCCCAGTAGAGCCCGACAGAGCCCGACATAGCCCGACAGAGCCCAGTAGAGCCCAGTAGAGCCCGACAGGGCCCGACAGGGCCCGACAGGGCCCAGTAGAGCCCGACAGAGCCCGACAGACCCAGTAGAGCCCAGTAGAGCCCGACAGAGCCCGACAGAGCCCGACAGAGCCCGACAGAGCCCGACAGAGCCCAGTAGAGCCCGACAGAGCCCGACAGAGCCCGACAGGGCCCGACAGGGAACAGTAGAGCCCAGTAGAGCTCGACAGAGCCCGACAGAGCCCGACAGGGCCCGACAGAGCCCGACAGGGCCCGACAGGGCCCGACAGAGCCCGACAGAGCCCAACAGGGCCCGACAGGGCCCGACAGAGCCCGACAGAGCCCGACAGGGCCCAGTAGAGCCCGACAGAGCCCGACAGGGCCCGACAGAGCCCGACAGGGCCCGACAGGGCCCGACAGAGCCCAGTAGAGCCCAGTAGAGCCCGACAGAGCCCGACAGAGCCCGACAGGGCCCGACAGGGCCCGACAGGGCCCAGTAGAACCCGACAGAGCCCGACAGAGTCCAGTAGAGCCCAGTAGAGCCCGACAGAGCCCGACATAGCCCGACAGAGCCCAGTAGAGCCCAGTAGAGCCCGACAGGGCCCGACAGAGCCCGACAGAGCCCGACAGAGCCCTACAGGGCCCGACAGAGCCCAGTAGAGCCCAGTAGAGACCGACAGAGCCCGACAGAGCCCAACAGAGCCCGACAGGGCCCAGTAGAGCCCAGTAGAGCCCGACAGAGCCCAGTAGAGCCCGACAGAGCCCGACAGAGCCCGACAGAGCCCGACAGAGCCCGACAGGGCCCAGTAGAGCCCAGTAGAGCCCGACAGAGCCCGACAGGGCCCGACAGGGCCCGACAGGGGCCAGTAGAGCCCGACAGAGCCCAGTAGAGCCCAGTAGAGCCCGACAGAGCCCGACAGAGCCCGACAGAGCCCGACAGGGCCCGACAGGGCCCGACAGAGCCCGACAGGGCCCGACAGAGCCCGACAGAGCCCAGTAGAGCCCGACAGAGCCCGACAGAGCCCGACAGAGCCCGACAGAGCCCGACAGGGCCCAGTAGAGCCCAGTAGAGCCCGACAGAGCCCAGTAGAGCCCGACAGAGCCCGACAGAGCCTGACAGAGCCCGACAGGGCCCAGTAGAGCCCAGTAGAGCCCGACAGAGCCCGACAGGGCCCGACAGGGCCCGACAGGGGCCAGTAGAGCCCGACAGAGGCCGACAGAGCCCAGTAGAGCCCAGTATAGCCCGACAGAGCCCGACAGAGCCCGACAGAGCCCGACAGAACCCGACAGAGCCCGACAGAGCCCAGTAGAGCCCGACAGAGCCCGACAGAGCCCGACAGGGCCCGACAGGGACCGACAGGGCCCAGTAGAGCCCGACAGAGCCCGACAGAGCCCAGTAGAGCCCAGTAGAGCCCGACAGAGCCCGACATAGCCCGACAGAGCCCAGTAGAGCCCAGTAGAGCCCGACAGGGCCCGAAAGAGCCCGACAGAGCCCGACAGAGACCAGTAGAGCCCGACAGAGCCCGACAGAGCCCGACAGAGCCCGACAGGGCCCGACAGAGCCCGACAGAGCCCGACAGAGCCCGTCAGAACCCGACAGAGCCCGACAGAGCCCAGTAGAGCCCGACAGAGCCCGACAGAGCCCGACAGAGCCCGACAGGGCCCGACAGGGCCCGCAGGGCCCGAAAGAGCCCGACAGAGGCCAGTAGAACCCGACAGAGCCCGACAGAGCCCGACAGAGCCCGACAGGGCCCAGTAGAGCCCAGTAGAGCCCGACAAAGCCCAGTAGAGCCCGACAGAGCCCGACAGAGCCCGACAGAGCCCGACAGAGCCCGACAGGGCCCAGTAGAGCCCAGTAGAGCCCGACAGAGCCCGACAGGGCCCGACAGGGCCCGACAGGGGCCAGTAGAGCTTGACAGAGCCCGACAGAGCCCAGTAGAGCCCAGTAGAGCCCGACAGAGCCCGACAGAGCCCGACAGAGCCCGACAGAACCCGACAGAGCCCGACAGAGCCCAGTAGAGCCCGACAGAGCCCGACAGAGCCCGACAGAGCCCGACAGAGCCCGACAGGGCCCGACAGGGCCCAGTAGAGCCCGACAGAGCACGACAGGGCCCGACAGAGCCCGACAGAGTCCGACAGATCCCGACAGAGCCCGACAGGGCCCGACAGGGCCCGACAGGGCCCGACAGAGCCCAGTTTAGCCCAGTAGAGTCCGACAGAGCCCGACAGAGCCCGACAGAGCCCAGTAGAGCCCGACAGAGCCCGACAGAGCCCGACAGAGCCCGACAGGGCCCAGTAGAGCCCAGTAGAGCCCGACAGAGCCCAGTAGAGCCCGACAGAGACCGACAGAGACCGACAGGGCCCGACAGGGCCCGACAGGGCCCGAAAGGGCCCGACAGGGCCCGACAGGAAACAGTAGAGACCAGTAGAGCCCGACAGAGCCCGACAGAGCCCGACAGAGCCCGACAGAGCCCGACAGGGCCCGACAGAGCCCGACAGAGCCCAGTAGAGCCCGACAGAGCCCGACAGAGGCCGACAGAGCCCGACAGAGCCCGACAGGGCCCAGTAGAGCCCGACAGAGCCCGACAGAGCCCGACAGAGCCCGACAGGGCCCGACAGGGCCCGACAGGGAACAGTAGAGCCCAGTAGAGCCCGACAGAGCCCGACAGAGCCCGACAGAGCCCGACAGGGCCCGACAGAGCCCGACAGAGCCCGACAGAGCCCGACAGGGCCCGACAGAGCCCGACAGGGCCCGACAGGGCCCGACAGGGCCCGACAGAGCCCGACAGAGCCCGACAGGGCCCGACAGAGCCCGACAGAGCCCGACAGAACCCGACAGAGCCCGACAGAGCCCAGTAGAGCCCGACAGAGACCGACAGAGCCCGACAGAACCCGACAGGGCCCGACAGAGCCCGACAGAGCCCGACAGAGCCCGACAGAAACCGACAGAGCCCGACAGAGCCCAGTAGAGCCCGACAGAGCCCGACAGAGCCCGACAGAGCCCGACAGGGCCCGACAGGGCCCGACAGAGCCCAGTAGAGCCCGACAGAGCCCAGTAGAGCCCGACAGAGCCCGACAGAGCCCGACAGAGCCCGACAGAGCCCGACAGAGCCCGACAGGGCCCGACAGGGCCCGACAGGGCCCAGTAGAGCCCGACAGAGCCCGAAAGAGCCCGACAGAGCCCGACAGGGCCCGACAGGGCCCGACAGAGCCCGACAGAGCCCAACAGGGCCCGACAGAGCCCGACAGAGCCCAGTAGACCCCGACAGAGCCCGACAGAGCCCGACAGAGCCCGACAGAGCCCGACAGGGCCCAGTAGAGCCCGACAGAGCCCGACAGAGCCCGACAGGGCCCGACAGGGCCCAGTAGAGCCCGACAGAGCCCGACAGAGCCCGACAGAGCCCGACAGGGCCCAGTAGAGCCCAGTAGAGCCCGACAGAGCCCAGTAGAGCCCGACAGAGCCCGACAGAGCCCGACAGAGCCCGACAGAGCCCGACAGGGCCCAGTAGAGCCCAGTAGAGCCCGACAGAGCCCAGTAGAGCCCGACAGGGCCCGACAGGGGCCAGTAGAGCCCGACAGAGCCCGACAGAGCCCAGTAGAGCCCAGTAGAGACCGACAGAGCCCGACAGAGCCCGACAGAGCCCGACAGAGCCCGACAGGGCCCGACAGGGCCCGACAGGGCCCAGTAGAGCCCGACAGAGCACGACAGGGCCCGACAGAGCCCGACAGAGTCCGACAGATGCCGACAGAGCCCGACAGGGCCCGACAGGGCCCGACAGGGCCCGACAGAGCCCAGTTTAGCCCAGTAGAGACCGACAGAGCCCGACAGAGCCCGACAGAGCCCAGTAGAGCCCGACAGAGCCCGACAGAGCCCGACAGAGCCCGACAGGGCCCAGTAGAGCCCAGCAGAGCCCGACAGAGCCCAGTAGAGCCCGACAGAGCCCGACAGAGCCCGACAGGGCCCGACAGGGCCCGACAGGGCCCGATAGGGCCCGACAGGAAACAGTAGAGCCCAGTAGAGCCCGACAGAGCCCGACAGAGCCCGACAGAGCCCGACAGGGCCCGACAGAGCCCGACAGAGCCCGACAGGGCCCGACAGAGACCGACAGAGCCCAGTAGAGCCCGACAGAGCCCAGTAGAGCCCGACAGAGCCCGACAGAGCCCGACAGGGCCCAGTAGAGCCCGACAGAGCCCGACAGGGCCCGACAGGGCCCGACAGGGAACAGTAGAGCCCAGTAGAGCCCGTCAGAGCCCGACAGAGCCCGACAGAGCCCGACAGGGCCCGACAGAGCCCGACAGAGCCCGACAGAGCCCGACAGGGCCCGACAAGGCCCGACAGAGCCCAGTTTAGCCCAGTAGAACCCGACAGAGCCCGACAGAGCCCAGTAGAGCCCGACAGAGCCCGACAGAGCCCAACAGAGCCCGACAGGGCCCGACAGGGCCCGACAGAGCCCGACAGAGCCCGACAGGGCCCGACAGGGCCCGACAGAGCCCAGTAGAGCCCGACAGAGCCCGACAGAGCCCGACAGAGCCCGACAGAACCCGACAGAGCCCGACAGAGCCCAGTAGAGCCCGACAGAGCCCGACAGAGCCCGACAGGGCCCGACAGGGCCCGACAGGGCCCAGTAGAGCCCGACAGAGCCCGACAGAGCCCGACAGAGCCCGACAGGGCCCGACAGGGCCCGACAGGGCCCAGTAGAGCCCGACAGAGCCCGACATAGCCCGACAGAGCCCAGTAGAGCCCAGTAGAGCCCGACAGGGCCCGACAGGGCCCGACAGGGCCCAGTAGAGCCCGACAGAGCCCGACAGACCCAGTAGAGCCCAGTAGAGCCCGACAGAGCCCGACAGAGCCCGACAGAGCCCGACAGAGCCCAACAGAGCCCGACAGAGCCCGACAGAGCCCAGTAGAGCCTGACAGAGCCCGACAGAGCCCGACAGAGCCCGACAGGGCCCGACAGAGCCCGACAGAGCCCGACAGGGACCGACAGGGCCCGACAGAGCCCGACAGAGCCCGACAGAGCCCGACAGGGCCCGACAGGGAACAGTAGAGCCCAGTAGAGCCCGACAGAGCCCGACAGAGCCCGACAGGGCCCGACAGAGCCCGACAGGGCCCGACAGGGCCCGACAGAGCCCGACAGAGCCCAACAGGGCCCGACAGGGCCCGACAGAGCCCGACAGGGCCCAGTAGAGCCCGACAGAGCCCGACAGGGCCCGACAGAGCCCGACAGGGCCCGACAGGGCCCGACAGAGCCCAGTAGAGCCCAGTAGAGCCCGACAGAGCCCGACAGAGCCCGACAGGGCCCGACAGGGCCCGACAGGGCCCAGTAGAACCCGACAGAGCCCGACAGAGTCCAGTAGAGCCCAGTAGAGCCCGACAGAGCCCGACATAGCCCGACAGAGCCCAGTAGAGCCCAGTAGAGCCCGACAGGGCCCGACAGAGCCCGACAGAGCCCGACAGAGCCCTACAGGGCCCGACAGAGCCCAGTAGAGCCCAGTAGAGACCGACAGAGCCCGACAGAGCCCGACAGAGCCCGACAGGGCCCAGTAGAGCCCAGTAGAGCCCGACAGAGCCCAGTAGAGCCCGACAGAGCCCGACAGAGCCCGACAGAGCCCGACAGAGCCCGACAGGGCCCAGTAGAGCCCAGTAGAGCCCGACAGAGCCCGACAGGGCCCGACAGGGCCCGACAGGGGCCAGTAGAGCCCGACAGAGCCCGACAGAGCCCAGTAGAGCCCAGTAGAGCCCGACAGAGCCCGACAGAGCCCGACAGAGCCCGACAGGGCCCGACAGGGCCCGACAGAGCCCGACAGGGCCCGACAGAGCCCGACAGAGCCCAGTAGAGCCCGACAGAGCCCGACAGAGCCCGACAGAGCCCGACAGAGCCCGACAGGGCCCAGTAGAGCCCAGTAGAGCCCGACAGAGCCCAGTAGAGCCCGACAGAGCCCGACAGAGCCCGACAGAGCCCGACAGGGCCCAGTAGAGCCCAGTAGAGCCCGACAGAGCCCGACACGGCCCGACAGGGCCCGACAGGGGCCTGTAGAGCCCGACAGAGGCCGACAGAGCCCAGTAGAGCCCAGTATAGCCCGACAGAGCCCGACAGAGCCCGACAGAGCCCGACAGAACCCGACAGAGCCCGACAGAGCCCAGTAGAGCCCGACAGAGCCCGACAGAGCCCGACAGGGCCCGACAGGGACCGACAGGGCCCAGTAGAGCCCGACAGAGCCCGACAGAGCCCAGTAGAGCCCAGTAGAGCCCGACAGAGCCCGACATAGCCCGACAAAGCCCAGTAGAGCCCAGTAGAGCCCGACAGGGCCCGAAAGAGCCCGACAGAGCCCGACAGAGACCAGTAGAGCCCGACAGAGCCCGACAGAGCCCGACAGAGCCCGACAGGGCCCGACAGAGCCCGACAGAGCCCGACAGAGCCCGTCAGAACCCGACAGAGCCCGACAGAGCCCAACAGAGCCTGACAGAGCCCGATAGAGCCCGACAGGGCCCGACAGGGCCCAGTAGAGCCCGACAGAGCCCGACAGAGCCCGACAGAGCCCGACAGGGCCCAGTAGAGCCCAGTAGAGCCCGACAGAGCCCAGTAGAGCCCGACAGAGCCCGACAGAGCCCGACAGAGCCCGAAAGGGCCCGACAGAGCCCGACAGGGCCCGACAGAGCCCGACAGAGCCCAGTAGAGCCCGACAGAGCCCGACAGAGCCCGACAGAGCCCGACAGGGCCCAGTAGAGCCCAGTAGAGCCCGACAGAGCCCAGTAGAGCCCGACAGAGCCCGACAGAGCCCGACAGATCCCGACAGAGCCCGACAGGGCCCAGTAGAGCCCAGTAGAGCCGGACAGAGCCCGACAGGGCCCGACAGGGCCCGACAGGGGCCAGTAGAGCCCGACAGAGCCCGACAGAGCCCAGTAGAGCCCAGTAGAGCCCGACAGAGCCCGACAGGGCCCGACAGAGCCCGACAGAGCCCGACAGGGCCCGACAGAGCCCGACAGAGCCCAGTAGAGCCCGACAGAGCCCGACAGAGCCCGACAGGGCCCGACAGGGCCCGACAGGGCCCAGTAGAGCCCGACAGATCACGACAGGGCCCGACAGAGCCCGACAGAGTCCGACAGATCCCGACAGAGCCCGACAGAGCCCGACAGAGCCCGACAGGGCCCGACAGGGCCCGTCAGAGCCCAGTTTAGCCCAGTAGAGCCCGACAGAGCCCGACAGAGCCCGACAGAGCCCAGTAGAGCCCGACAGAGCCCGACAGAGCCCGACAGAGCCCGACAGGGCCCAGTAGAGCCCAGCAGAGCCCGACAGAGCCCAGTAGAGCCCGACAGAGCCCGACAGAGCCCGACAGGGCCCGACAGGGCCCGACAGGGCCTGACAGGAAACAGTAGAGCCCAGTAGAGCCCGACAGAGCCCGACAGAGCCCGACAGGGCCCAACAGAGCCCGACAGAGCCCGACAGGGCCCGACAGAGACCGACAGAGCCCAGTAGAGCCCGACAGAGCCCGACAGAGCCCGACAGAGCCCGACAGAACCCGACAGAGCCCGACAGAGCCCAGTAGAGCCCGACAGAGCCCGACAGGGCCCGACAGAGCCCGACAGGGCCCGACAGGGCCCGACAGGGCCCAGTAGAGCCCGACAGAGCCCGACAGAGCCCGACAGAGCCCGACAGGGCCCGACAGGGCCCGACAGGGCCCAGTAGAGCCCGACAGAGCCCGACAGAGCCCAGTAGAGCCCAGGAGAGCCCGACAGAGCCCGACAGAGCCCGACAGAGCCCGACAGGGCCCGACAGGGCCCGACAGAGCCCGACAGGGCCCGACAGGGCCCGACAGAGCCCGACAGAGCCCAGTGGAGCCCAGTAGAGGCCGACAGAGCCCGACAGAGCCCGACAGAGCCCGACAGAGCCCAACAGAGCCCGACAGAGCCCGACAGAGCCCGACAGAGCCCAGTAGAGCCTGACAGAGCCCGACAGAGCCCGACAGGGCCCGACAGAGCCCGACAGAGCCCGACAGGGACCGACAGGGCCCGACAGAGCCCGACAGAGCCCGACAGGGCCCGACAGGGAACAGTAGAGCCCAGTAGAGCCCGACAGAGCCTGACAGAGCCTGACAGAGCCCGACAGAGCCCGACAGGGACCGACAGAGCCCGACAGGGCCCGACAGGGCCCGTCAGAGCCCGACAGAGCCCAACAGGGCCCGACAGGGCCCGACAGAGCCCGACAGGGCCCAGTAGAGCCCGACAGAGCCCGACAGAGCCCGACAGAGCCCGACAGGGCCCGACAGAGCCTGACAGAGCCCGACAGGGCCCGACAGAGCCCGACAGGGCCCGACAGTGCCCAACAGGGCCCAGTAGAGCCCGACAGAGCCCGACAGAGCCCAGTAGAGTCCAGTAGAGCCCGACAGAGCCCAACAGAGCCCGACAGAGCCCAGTAGAGCCCAGTAGAGCCCGACAGGGCCCGACAGAGCCCGACAGAGCCCGACAGGGCCCGACAGGGCCCGACAGAGCCCAGTAGAGCCCAGTAGAGCCCGACAGAGCCCGACAGAGGCCGACAGAGCCCGACAGGGCCCAGTAGAGCCCAGTAGAGCCCGACAGAGCCCAGTAGAGCCCGACAGAGCCCGACAGAGCCCGACAGAGCCCGACAGGGCCCGACAGGGCCCGACAGGGCCCGACAGAGCCCAGTAGAGCCCGACAGAGCCCGACAGAGCCCGACAGAGCCCGACAGGGCCCAGTAGAGCCCAGTAGAGCCCGACAGAGCCCAGTAGAGCCCGACAGAGCCCGACAGAGCCCGACAGAGCCCGACAGGGCCCAGTAGAGCCCAGTAGAGCCCGACAGAGCCCGACAGGGCCCGACAGGGCCCGACAGGGGCCAGTAGAGCCCGACAGAGCCCGACAGAGCCCAGTAGAGCCCAGTAGAGCCCGACAGAGCCCGACAGAGCCCGACAGGGCCCGACAGGGCCCGACAGGGCCCGACAGAACCCGACAGGGCCCGACAGAGCCCGACAGAGCCCAGTAGAGCCCGACAGAGCCCGACAGAGCCCGACAGAGCCCGACAGGGCCCAGTAGAGCCCAGTAGAGCCCGACAGAGCCCAGTAGAGCCCGACAGAGCCCGACAGAGCCCGACAGAGCCCGACAGGGCCCAGTAGAGCCCAGTAGAGCCCGACAGAGCCCGACAGGGCCCGACAGGGCCCGACAGGGGCCAGTAGATCCCGACAGAGCCCGACAGAGCCCAGTAGAGTCCAGTAGAGCCCGACAGAGCCCGACAGAGCCCGACAGAGCCCGACAGAGCCCGACAGAACCCGACAGGGCCCGACAGAGCCCAGTAGAGCCCGACAGAGCCCAACAGAGCCCGACAGAGCCCGACAGGGCCCGACAGGGCCCAGTAGAGCCCGACAGAGCCCGACAGAGCCCAGCAGAGCCCAGTAGAGCCCGACAGAGCCCGACATAGCCCGACAGAGCCCAGTAGAGCCCAGTAGAGCCCGACAGGGCCCGACAGAGCCCGACAGAGCCCGACAGGGCCCGACAGGGCCCGACAGAGTCCAGTAGAGCCCAGTAGAGCCCGACAGAGCCCGACAGAGCCCGACAGAGCCCGACAGGGCCCGACAGGGCCCGATAGAACCCGACAGGGCCCGACAGAGCCCAGTAGAGCCCGACAGAGCCCGACAGAGCCCGACAGAGCCCAGTAGAGCCCGACAGAGCCCGACAGGGACCGACAGGGCCCGACAGAGCCCAGTAGAGCCCGACAGATCCCGACAGAGCCCAGTAGAGCCCGACAGAGCCTGACAGAGCCCGAAATAGCCCGACAGAGCCCGACAGGGCCCGACAGGGCCCGACAGGGCCCGACAGAGCCCGACAGAGCCCGACAGGGCTCAGTAGAACCCGACAGAGCCCGACAGAGCCCGACAGAGTCTGACAGAGCCCGACAGGGCCCAGTAGAGCCTGACAGAGCCCGACAGAGCCCGACAGAGCCCGACAGGGCCCGACAGGGCCCAGTAGAGCCCGACAGAGACCGACAGAGCCCAGTAGAGCCCGACAGAGCCCGACAGAGCCCGACAGAGCCCGACAGGGCCCGACAGAGCCCGACAGAACCCGACAGAGCCCAGTACAGCCCGACAGAGCCCGACAGAGCCCGACAGAGCCCAGTAGAGCCCAGTAGAGGCCGACAGAGCCCAGTAGAGCCCGCAGAGCCCGACAGAGCCCGACAGAGCCCGACAGAGCCCGACAGGGCCCGACAGAGCCCGACAGAGCCCAGTAGAGCCCGACAGAGCCCGACAGAGCCCGACAGGGCCCGACAGAGCCCGACAGGGCCCGACAGAGCCCGAAAGAGCCCGACAGGGCCCGACAGAGCCCGACAGAGCCCGACAGAGCCCAGTAGAGCCCGACAGAGCCCGACAGAGCCCGACAGAGCCCAGTAGAGCCCGACAGAGCCCAACAGGGCCCGACAGGGCCCGACAGGGCCCAGTAGAGCCCGACAGAGCCCGACAGAGCCCAGTAGAGTCCGACAGAGCCCGACAGAGCCCGAAAGAGCCCGACAGAGCCCGAAAGAGCCCGACAGAGCCCGACAGAGCCCGACAGAGCCCGACAGGGCCCGACAGAGCCCGACAGGGCCCGACAGGGCCCGACAGAGCCTGACAGAGCCCGACAGAGCCCGACAGGGCCCAGTAGAGCCCGACAGAGCCCGACAGAGCCCGACAGAGCCCGACAGGGCCCGACAGGGCCCAGTAGAGCCTGACAGAGCCCGACAGAGCCCAGTAGAGCCCAGTAGAGCCCGACAGAGCCCGACATAGCCCGACAGAGCCCGACAGGGCCCAGTAGAGCCCGACAGAGCCCGACAGAGCCCGACAGGGCCCGACAGGGCCCAGTAGATCCCGACAGAGCCCGACAGAGCCCAGTAGAGCCCGACAGAGCCCGACAGAGCCCGACAGAGCCCGACAGAGCCTGACAGGGCCCGACAGAGCCCGACAGAACCCGACAGAGCCCGACAGAGCCCAGTAGAGCCCGACAGAGCCCGACAGAGCCCGACAGAGCCCGACAGGGCCCGACAGGGCCCGACAGGGCCCAGAAGAGCCCGACAGGGCCCGACAGGGCCCGACAGAGCCCGACAGAGCCCAGTAGAGCCCGACAGAGCCCGACAGGGCCCGACAGAGCCCGACAGAGCCCGACAGAGCCCAGTAGAGCCCAGTAGAGCCCGACAGAGCCCGACAGAGCCCGACAGGGCCCGACAGAGCCCGACAGAGCCCGACAGAGCCCAGTAGAGCCCGACAGAGCCCGACAGAGCCCGACAGAGCCCGACAGGGCCCAGTAGAGCCCAGTAGAGCCCGACAGAGCCCAGTAGAGCCCGACAGAGCCCGACAGAGCCCGACAGAGCCCGACAGGGCCCGACAGGGCCCGACAGAGCCCGACAGAGCCCAGTAGAGCCCGACAGAGCCCAGTAGAGCCCGACAGAGCCCGACAGGGCCCGACAGGGCCCGACAGAGGCCGACAGAGCCCAGTAGAGCCCGACAGAGCCCGCCAGAGCCCGACAGAGCCCGACAGAGCCCGACAGAGCCCAGTAGAGCCCGACAGAGCCCGACAGGGCCCAGTAGAGCCCGACAGAGCCCGACAGAGCCCAGTAGAGCCCGACAGAGCCCGACAGAGCCCGACAGGGCCCGACAGAGCCCGACAGGGCCCAGTAGAGCCCGACAGAGCCCGACAGAGCCCGACAGAGCCCAGTAGAGCCCGACAGAGCACGACACAGCCCGACAGAGCCCAGTAGAGCCCAACAGAGCCCGACAGGGCCCGACAGGGCCCGACAGGGCCTAGTAGAGCCCGACAGAGCCCAGTAGAGCCCGACAGAGCCCGACAGAGCCCAAAAGAGCCCAACAGAGCCCGACAGAGCCCGACAGAGCCCGACAGGGCCTGACAGAGCCCGACAGGGCCCGACAGGGCCCGACAGAGCCCGACAGAGCCCGACAGAGCCCGACAGGGCCCAGTAGAGCCCGACAGAGCCTGACAGAGCACGACAGAGCCCGACAGGGCCCGACAGGGACCAGTAGAGCCCGACAGAGCCCGACAGAGCCCAGTAGAGCCCAGTAGAGCCCGACAGAGCCCGACAGAGCCCGACAGAGCCCGACAGAGCCCGACAGAGCCCGACAGGGCCCAGTAGAGCCCGACAGAGCCCGACAGAGCCCGACAGAGCCCGACAGGGCCCGACAGGGCCCAGTAGAGCCCGACAGAGCCCGACAGAGCCCAGTAGAGCCCGACAGAGCCCGACAGAGCCCGACAGGGCCCGACAGAGCCCGACAGAGCCCGACAGAACACGACAGAGCCCGACAGAGCCCAGTAGAGCCCGACAGAGCCCGACAGAGCCCGACAGAGCCCGACAGAGCCCAGTAGAGCCCGACAGAGCCCGACAGGGCCCGACAGAGCCCGACACGGCCCAGTAGAGCCCGACAGAGCCCGACAGAGCCCAGTAGAGCCCGACAGAGCCCGACAGAGCCCGACAGGGCCCGACAGAGCCCGATAGGGCCCGACAGAGCACGACAGAGCCCGACAGAGCCCGACAGAGCCGGAAAGGGCCCAGTAGAGCCCGACAGAGCTCGACAGAGCCCGACAGGGCCCGACAGGGCCCGACAGAGCCCGACAGAGCCCGACAGGGCCCGACAGGGCCCGACAGAGCCCGACAGAGCCCGACAGAGGCCGACAGGGCCCAGTAGAGCCCGACAGAGCCCGACAGAGCCCGACAGAGCCCAGTAGAGCCCGACAGAGCCCGACAGAGCCCGACAGAGCCCAGTAGAGCCCGACAGAGCCCGACAGGGCCCGACAGGGCCCGACAGGGCCCAGTAGAGCCCGACAGATCCCGACAGAGCCCAGTAGAGCCCGACAGAGCCCGACAGAGCCCGAAAGAGCCCGACAGAGCCCGACAGGGCCCAGTAGAGCCCGACAGAGCCCGACAGAGCCCGACAGAGCCCGACAGGGCCCGACAGGGCCCAGTAGAGCCCGACAGAGCCCGACAGAGCCCGACAGGGCCCGACAGGGCCCGACAGAGCCCGACAGAGCCCGACAGAGCCCGACAGGGCCCAGTAGAGCCCGACAGAGCCCGACAGAGCCCGACAGAGCCCGACAGGGCCCGACAGGGCCCAGTAGAGCCCGACAGAGCCCGACAGAGCCCAGTAGAGCCCAGTAGACCCCGACAGAGCCCGACAGAGCCCGACAGAGCCCGACAGGGCCCAGTAGAGCCCGACAGAGCCCGACAGAGCCCGACAGGGCCCGACAGGGCCCAGTAGAGCCCGACAGAGCCCGACAGAGCCCAGTAGAGCCCGACAGAGCCCGACAGAGCCCGACAGAGCCCGACAGGGCCCGACAGAGCCCGACAGAGCCCGACAGAACCCGACAGAGCCCGACAGAGCCCAGTAGAGCCCGACAGAGCCCGACAGAGCCCGACAGAGCCCGACAGAGCCCGACAGAGCCCGAAAGGGCCCAGTAGAGCCCGACAGAGCCCGACAGAGCCCGACAGAGCCCGACAGGGCCCAGTAGAGCCCGACAGAGCCCGACAGAGCCCAGTAGAGCCTAGTAGAGCCCGACAGAGCCCGACAGAGCCCGACAGAGCCCGACAGGGCCCGACAGGGCCCAGTAGAGCCCGACAGAGCCCGACAGAGCCCGACAGAGCCCGACAGGGCCCAGTAGAGACCGACAGAGCCCGACAGAGCCCAGTAGAGCCCGACAGAGCCCGACAGTGCCCGACAGAGCCCGACAGGGCCCGTCAGAGCCCGACAGAGCCCGACAGAACCCGACAGAGCCCGACAGAGCCCAGTAGAGCCCGACAGAGCCCGACAGAGCCCGACAGAGCCCGACAGGGCCCGACAGGGCCCGACAGGGCCCAGTAGAGCCCGACAGGGCCCGACAGAGCCCAGTAGAGCCCGACAGAGCCCGACAGGGCCCGACAGGGCCCGACAGGGCCCGACAGAGCCCGACAGGGCCCAGTAGAGCCCGACAGAGCCCGACAGAGCCCGACAGAGCCCGACAGAGCCCAGTAGAGCCCGACAGAGCACGACAGAGCCCGACAGAGCCCAGTAGAGCCCAACAGAGCCCGACAGGGCCCGACAGGGCCCGACAGGGCCCAGTAGAGCCCGACAGAGCCCAGTAGAGCCCGACAGAGCCCGACAGAGCCCGAAAGAGCCCAACAGAGCCCGACAGAGCCCGACAGAGCCCGACAGGGCCTGACAGAGCCCGACAGGGCCCGACAGGGCCCGACAGAGCCCGACAGAGCCCGACAGAGCCCGACAGGGCCCAGTAGAGCCCGACAGAGCCTGACAGAGCACGACAGAGCCCGACAGGGCCCGACAGGGACCAGTAGAGCCCGACAGAGCCCGACAGAGCCCAGTAGAGCCCAGTAGAGCCCGACAGAGCCCGACAGAGCCCGACAGAGCCCGACAGAGCCCGACAGGGCCCAGTAGAGCCCGACAGAGCCCGACAGAGCCTGACAGAGCCCGACAGGGCCCGACAGGGCCCAGTAGAGCCCGACAGAGCCCGACAGAGCCCAGTAGAGCCCGACAGAGCCCGACAGAGCCCGACAGGGCCCGACAGAGCCCGACAGAGCCCGACAGAACACGACAGAGCCCGACAGAGCCCAGTAGAGCCCGACAGAGCCCGACAGAGCCCGACAGAGCCCGACAGAGCCCAGTAGAGCCCGACAGAGCCCGACAGGGCCCGACAGAGCCCGACAGGGCCCAGTAGAGCCCGACAGAGCCCGACAGAGCCCAGTAGAGCCCGACAGAGCCCGACAGAGCCCGACAGAGCCCGACAGAGCCCAACAGGGCCCGACAGAGCCCGATAGGGCCCGACAGAGCACGACAGAGCCCGACAGAGCCCGACAGAGCCCGACAGAGCCGGAAAGGGCCCAGTAGAGCCCGACAGAGCCCGACAGAGCCCGACAGGGCCCGACAGGGCCCGACAGAGCCCGACAGAGCCCGACAGGGCCCGACAGGGCCCGACAGAGCCCGACAGAGGCCGACAGGGCCCAGTAGAGCCCGACAGAGCCCGACAGAGCCCGACAGAGCCCGACAGAGCCCAGTAGAGCCCGACAGAGCCCGACAGAGCCCGACAGAGCCCAGTAGAGCCCGACAGAGCCCGACAGGGCAACAGGGCCCGACAGGGCCCAGTAGAGCCCGACAGATCCCGACAGAGCCCAGTAGAGCCCGACAGAGCCCGACAGAGCCCGAAAGAGCCCGACAGAGCCCGACAGAGCCCGACACGGCCTGACAGAGCCCGACAGGGCCCGACAGGGCCCGACAGAGCCCGACAGAGCCCGACAGAGCCCGACAGGGCCCAGTAGAGCCCGACAGAGCCCGACAGAGCCCGACAGAGCCCGACAGGGCCCGACAGGGCCCAGTAGAGCCCGACAGAGCCCGACAGAGCCCAGTAGAGCCCAGTAGACCCCGTCAGAGCCCGACAGAGCCCGACAGAGCCCGACAGGGCCCAGTAGAGCCCGACAGAGCCCGACAGAGCCCGACAGGGCCCGACAGGGCCCAGTAGAGCCCGACAGAGCCCGACAGAGCCCAGTAGAGCCCGACAGAGCCCGACAGAGCCCGACAGAGCCCGACAGGGCCCGACAGAGCCCGACAGAGCCCGACAGAACCCGACAGAGCCCGACAGAGCCCAGTAGAGCCCGACAGAGCCCGACAGAGCCCGACAGAGCGCGACAGGGCCCAGTAGAGCCCAGAAGAGCCCGACAGAGCCCAGTAGAGCCCGCAGAGCCCGACAGAGCCCGACAGAGCCCGACAGAGCCCGAGAGAGCCCAGTAGAGCCCGACAGAGCCCGACAGAGCCCGACAGAGGCCGACAGAGCCCGACAGGGCCCGACAGAGCCCGACAGAGCCCGACAGGGCCCGACAGAGCCCGACAGAGCCCGACAGAGCCCAGTAGAGCCCGACAGAGCCCGACAGAGCCCGACAGAGCCCAGTAGAGCCCGACAGAGCCCGACAGGGCCCGACAGAGCCCGACAGGGCCCAGTAGAGCCCGACAGAGCCCGACAGAGCCCAGTAGAGCCCGACAGAGCCCGACAGAGCCCGACAGAGCCCGACAGAGCCCGACAGGGCCCGACAGAGCCCGACAGAGCCCGAAAGGGCCCAGTAGAGCCCGACAGAGCCCGACAGAGCCCGACAGAGCCCGACAGGGCCCGACAGGGCCCAGTAGAGCCCGACAGAGCCCGACAGAGCCCAGTAGAGCCTAGTAGAGCCCGACAGAGCCCGACAGAGCCCGACAGAGCCCGACAGAGCCCGACAGGGCCCAGTAGAGCCCGACAGAGCCCGACAGAGCCCGACAGAGCCCGACAGGGCCCAGTAGAGCCCGACAGAGCCCGACAGAGCCCAGTAGAGCCCGACAGAGCCCGACAGTGCCCGACAGAGCCCGACAGGGCCCGTCAGAGCCCGACAGAGCCCGACAGAACCCGACAGAGCCCGACAGAGCTCAGTAGAGCCCGACAGAGCCCGAGAGAGCCCGACAGAGCCCGACAGGGCCCGACAGGGCCCGACAGGGCCCAGTAGAGCCCGACAGGGCCCGACAGGGCCCGACAGGGCCAGGTAGAGCCCGACAGAGCCCGACAGGGCCCGACAGGGCCAGGTAGAGCCCGACAGAGCCCGACAGAGCCCGACAGAGCCCGACAGGTCCCGACAGAGCCCGACAGATCCCGACACAGACCAGTAGAGCCCGACAGAGCCCGACAGGGCCCGACAGAGCCCGACAGGGCCCGACAGAGCCCGACAGGAGCCAGTAGAGCCCGACAGAGCCCGACAGAGCCCGACAGAGCCCGACAGGGCCCAGTAGAGCCCGACAGAGCCCGACAGAGCCCAGTAGAGCCCAGTAGAGCCCGACAGAGCCCGAAAGAGCCCGACAGAGCCCGACAGAGCCCGACAGGTCCCAGTAGAGCCCGACAGAGCCCGACAGAGCCCGACAGAGCACGACAGAACCCGACAGGGCCCGACAGAGCCCGACAGAGCCCGACAGAGACCGACAGAGCCCAGTAGAGCCCGACAGAGCCCGACAGAGCCCGACAGAGACCGACAGAGCCCGACAGGGCCCGACAGAGCCCGACAGAGCCCGACAGTAACCGACAGAGCCCGACAGAGCCCAGTAGAGCCCAGTAGAGCCCGACAGAGCCCAGTAGAGCCCGCAGAGCCCGACACAGCCCGACAGAGCCCGACAGAGCCCAGTAGAGCCCGACAGAGCCCAGTAGAGCCCGACAGAGCCCGACAGGGCCCGACAGAGCCCGACAGAGCCCAGTAGAGCCCGACAGAGCCCGACAGAGCCCGACAGAGCCCGACAGGGCCCGACAGCGCCCGACAGAGCCCAGTAGAGCCCGACAGAGCCCGACAGAGCCCGACAGAGCCCGACAGGGCCCAGTAGAGCCCGACAGAGCCCGACAGGGCCCGACAGGGCCCGACAGGGCCCAGTAGAGCCCGACAGAGCCCGACAGAGCCCAGTAGAGCCCGACAGAGCCCGACAGAGCCCGAAAGAGCCCGACAGAGCCCGACAGAGCCCGACAGAGCCCGACAGGGCCCGACAGAGCCCACAGAGCCCGACAGGGCCCGACAGGGAACAGTAGAGCCCTGTAGAGCCCGACAGAGCCTGACAGAGCCCGACAGGGCCCGACAGGGCCCGACAGAGCCCGACAGAGCCCGACAGAGCCCGACAGAGCCCGACAGGGCCCGACAGAGCCCGACAGGGCCCAGTAGAGCCCGACAGAGCCCGACAGAGCCCGACAGAGCCCGACAGGGCCCGACAGGGCCCGACAGGGCCCGACAGAGCCCACAGAGCCCGACAGGGCCCGACAGGGAACAGTAGAGCCCTGAAGAGCCCGACAGAGCCTGACAGAGCCCGACAGGGCCCGACAGGGAACAGTAGAGCCCAGTAGAGCCCGACAGAGCCCGACAGAGCCCGACAGAGCCCAGTAGAGCCCGACAGAGCCCGACAGAGCCCGACAGAGCCCGACAGGGCCCGACAGGGCCCGACAGGGCCCAGTAGAGCCCGACAGAGCCCGACAGAGCCCGACAGGGCCCGACAGAGCCCGACAGAGCCCAGTAGAGCCCGACAGTGCCCGAGAGAGCCTGACAGAGCCCGACAGAGCCCGACAGGGCCCGACAGAGCCCAGTAGAGCCCGACAGAGCCCGACAGAGCCCGGCAGAGCCCGACAGAGCCCGACAGGGCCCAGTAGAGCCCAGTAGACCCGACAGAGCCCAGTAGAGCCCGCAGAGCCCGACAGAGCCTGACAGAGCCCGACAGAGCCCGACAGGGCCCGACAGAGCCCGACAGAGCCCGATAGAGCCCAGTAGAGCCCGACAGAGCCCGACAGAGCCCGACAGAGCCCGACAGAGCCCGACAGGGCCCGACAGAGCCCGACAGAGCCCGACAGGGCCCGACAGAGCCCAGTAGAGCCCGACAGACCCCGACAGAGCCCGACAGAGCCCGACAGCGCCCAGTAGAGCCCGACAGAGCCCGACAGGGCCCGACAGGGCCCAGTAGAGCCCGACAGATCCCGACAGAGCCCAGTAGAGCCCGACAGAGCCCGACAGAGCCCGAAAGAGCCCGACAGAGCCCGACAGAGCCCGACAGGGCCCGACAGGGCCCAGTAGAGCCCGACAGAGCCCGACAGAGCCCGACAGAGCCCGACAGGGCCCGACAGGGCCCAGTAGAGCCCGACAGAGCCCGACAGAGCCCAGTAGAGCCCAGTAGACCCCGACAGAGCCCGACAGAGCCCGACAGAGCCCGACAGAGCCTGACAGGGCCCAGTAGAGCCCGACAGAGCCCGACAGAGCCCGACAGAGCACGACAGGGCCCGACAGGGCCCAGTAGAGCCCGACAGAGACCGACAGAGCCCAGTAGAGCCCGACAGAGCCCGACAGAGCCCGACAGAGCCCGACAGGGCCCGACAGAGCCCGACAGAGCCCGACAGGGCCCGACAGAGCCCGACAGAGTCCGACAGAGCCCGACAGGGCCCGACAGGGCCCGACAGGGCCCGACAGAGCCCGACAGAGCCCGACAGAGGCCGACAGGGCCCAGTAGAGCCCGACAGAGCCCGACAGAGCCCGACAGAGCCCGACAGAGCCCAGTAGAGCCCGACAGAGCCCGACAGAGTCCGACAGAGCCCGACAGGGCCCGACAGGGCCCGACAGAGCCCGACAGAGCCCAGTAGAGCCCGACAGAGCCCAGTAGAGCCCGACAGAGCCCAGTAGAGCCCGACAGAGCCCGACAGGGCCCGACAGGGCCCGACAGGGCCCGACAGAGCCTGACAGAGCCCGACAGAGCCCAGTAGAGCCCGACAGAGCCCGACAGAGCCCGACAGAGCCCAGTAGAGCCCGACAGAGCCCGACAGGGCCCGAAAGAGCCCAGTAGAGCCCGACAGATCCCGACAGAGCCCGACAGAGCCCGACAGAGCCCGACAGGGCCCGACAGGGCCCGACAGAGCCCGACAGAGCCCGACAGAGGCCGACAGGGCCCAGTAGAGCCCGACAGAGCCCGACAGAGCCCGACAGAGCCCAGTAGAGCCCGACAGAGCACGACAGAGCCCGACAGAGCCCAGTAGAGCCCGACAGAGCCCGACAGGGCCCGACAGGGCCCGACAGGGCCCAGTAGAGCCCGACAGATCCCGACAGAGCCCAGTAGAGCCCGACAGAGCCCGACAGAGCCCGAAAGAGCCCGACAGAGCCCGA
Source organism: Caloenas nicobarica (assembly GCF_036013445.1). NCBI lineage: Eukaryota > Metazoa > Chordata > Aves > Columbiformes > Columbidae > Caloenas > Caloenas nicobarica. The sequence goes on from NW_027017198.1 coordinate 130,379, forward strand.
CAGAGCCCGACAGAGCCCGACAGGGCCTGACAGAGCCCGACAGGGCCCGACAGGGCCCGACAGAGCCCGACAGAGCCCGACAGAGCCCGACAGGGCCCAGTAGAGCCCGACAGAGCCCGACAGAGCCCGACAGAGCCCGACAGGGCCCGACAGGGCCCAGTAGAGCCCGACAGAGCCCGACAGAGCCCAGTAGAGCCCAGTAGAGCCCGACAGAGCCCGACAGAGCCCGACAGGGCCCAGTAGAGCCCGACAGAGCCCGACAGAGCCCGACAGAGCCCGACAGGGCCCGACAGGGCCCAGTAGAGCCCGACAGAGCCCGACAGAGCCCAGTAGAGCCCGACAGAGCCCGACAGAGACCGACAGAGCCCGACAGGGCCCGACAGAGCCCGACAGAGCCCGACAGAATACGACAGAGCCCGACAGAGCCCAGTAGAGCCCGACAGAGCCCGACAGAGCCCGACAGAGCCCGACAGGGCCCAGTAGAGCCCAGTAGAGCCCGACAGAGCCCAGTAGAGCCCGCAGACCCCGACAGAGCCCGACAGAGCCCGACAGAGCCCGACAGGGCCCGACAGAGCCCGACAGAGCCCAGTAGAGCCCGACAGAGCCCGACAGAGCCCGACAGAGCCCGACAGAGCCCGACAGGGCCCGACAGAGCCCGACAGAGCCCGACAGGGCCCGACAGGGCCCGACAGAGCCCGACAGAGCCCGACAGAGCCCAGTAGAGCCCGACAGAGCCCGCAGAGCCCGACAGAGCCCAGTAGAGCCCGACAGAGCCCGACAGGGCCCGACAGAGCCCGACAGGGCCCAGTAGAGACCGACAGAACCCGACAGGGCCCAGTAGAGCCCGACAGAGCCCGACAGAGCCCGACAGAGCCCGACAGGGCCCGACAGGGCCCGATAGGGCCCGACAGAGCACGACAGAGCCCGACAGAGCCCGACAGAGCCCGACAGGGCCCAGTAGAGCCCGACAGAGCCCGACAGAGCCCGACAGGGCCCAGTAGAGCCCGACAGAGCCCGACAGAGCCCGACAGGGCCCGACAGGGCCCGACAGAGCCCGACAGAGCCCGACAGGGCCCAACAGGGCCCGACAGAGCCCGACAGAGCCCGACAGAGGCCGACAGGGCCCAGTAGAGCCCGACAGAGCCCGACAGAGCCCGACAGAGCCCAGTAGAGCCCGACAGAGCCCGACAGAGCCCGACAGAGCCCGACAGAGCCCGACAGAGCCCGACAGGGCCCAGTAGAGCCCGACAGAGCCCGACAGAGCCCGACAGAGCCCGACAGGGCCCGACAGGGCCCAGTAGAGCCCGACAGAGCCCGACAGAGCCCGACAGAGCCCGACAGGGCCCGACAGGGCCCAGTAGAGCCCGACAGAGCCCGACAGAGCCCAGTAGAGCCCGACAGAGCCCGACAGAGCCCAGTAGAGCCCGACAGAGCCCGACAGAGCCCGACAGAGCCCGACAGGGCCCGACGGAGCCCGACAGAGCCCGACAGAATACGACAGAGCCCGACAGAGCCCAGTAGAGCCCGACAGAGCCCGACAGAGCCCGACAGAGCCCGACAGGGCCCAGTAGAGCCCAGTAGAGCCCGACAGAGCCCAGTAGAGCCCGCAGAGCCCGACAGAGCCCGACAGAGCCCGACAGAGCCCGACAGGGCCCGACAGAGCCCGACAGAGCCCAGTAGAGCCCGACAGAGCCCGACAGAGCCCGACAGAGCCCGACAGGGCCCGACAGAGCCCGACAGAGCCCGACAGGGCCCGACAGAGCCCGACAGAGCCCAGTAGAGCCCGACAGAGCCCGACAGAGCCCGACAGAGCCCAGTAGAGCCCGACAGAGCCCGACAGGGCCCGACAGAGCCCGACAGGGCCCAGTAGAGCCCGACAGAACCCGACAGGGCCCAGTAGAGCCCGACAGAGCCCGACAGAGCCCGACAGAGCCCGACAGAGCCCGACAGGGCCCGACAGAGCCCGACAGGGCCCGACAGAGCACGACAGAGCCCGACAGAGCCCGACAGAGCCCGACAGGGCCCAGTAGAGCCCGACAGAGCCCGACAGAGCCCGACAGGGCCCGACACGGCCCGACAGAGCCCGACAGAGCCCGACAGGGCCCGACAGGGCCCGACAGAGCCCGACAGAGCCCGACAGAGGCCGACAGGGCCCAGTAGAGCCCGACAGAGCCCGACAGAGCCCGACAGAGCCCAGTAGAGCCCGACAGAGCCCGACAGAGCCCGACAGAGCCCAGTAGAGCCCGACAGGGCCCGACAGGGCCCGACAGGGCCCGACAGAGCCCGACAGAGCCCGACAGGGCCCGACAGGGCCCGACAGAGCCCGACAGAGCCCGACAGAGGCCGACAGGGCCCAGTAGAGCCCGACAGAGCCCGACAGAGCCCGACAGAGCCCAGTAGAGCCCGACAGAGCCCGACAGAGCCCGACAGAGCCCAGTAGAGCCCGACAGAGCCCGACAGGGCCCGACAGGGCCCGACAGGGCCCAGTAGAGCCCGACAGATCCCGACAGAGCCCAGTAGAGCACGACAGAGCCCGACAGAGCCCGAAAGAGCCCGACAGAGCCCGACAGGGCCTGACAGAGCCCGACAGGGCCCGACAGGGCCCGACAGAGCCCGACAGAGCCCGACAGAGCCCGACAGGGCCCAGTAGAGCCCGACAGAGCCCGACAGAGCCCGACAGAGCCCGACAGGGCCCGACAGGGCCCAGTAGAGCCCGACAGAGCCCGACAGAGCCCGACAGAGCCCGACAGGGCCCGACAGGGCCCAGTAGAGCCCGACAGAGCCCGACAGAGCCCGACAGAGCCCGACAGGGCCCGACAGGGCCCAGTAGAGCCCGACAGAGCCCGACAGAGCCCAGTAGAGCCCGACAGAGCCCGACAGAGCCCGACAGGGCCCGACAGAGCCCGACAGAGCCCGACAGAATACGACAGAGCCCGACAGAGCCCAGTAGAGCCCGACAGAGCCCGACAGAGCCCGACAGAGCCCGACAGGGCCCAGTAGAGCCCAGTAGAGCCCGACAGAGCCCAGTAGAGCCCGCAGAGCCCGACAGAGCCCGACAGAGCCCGACAGAGCCCGACAGGGCCCGACAGAGCCCGACAGAGCCCAGTAGAGCCCGACAGAGCCCGACAGAGCCCGACAGAGCCCGACAGGGCCCGACAGAGCCCGACAGAGCCCGACAGGGCCCGACAGAGCCCGACAGAGCCCAGTAGAGCCCGACAGAGCCCGACAGAGCCCGACAGAGCCCAGTAGAGCCCGACAGAGCCCGACAGGGCCCGACAGAGCCCGACAGGGCCCAGTAGAGCCCGACAGAACCCGACAGGGCCCAGTAGAGCCCGACAGAGCCCGACAGAGCCCGACAGAGCCCGACAGAGCCCGACAGGGCCCGACAGAGCCCGACAGGGCCCGACAGAGCACGACAGAGCCCGACAGAGCCCGACAGAGCCCGACAGGGCCCAGTAGAGCCCGACAGAGCCCGACAGAGCCCGACAGGGCCCGACACGGCCCGACAGAGCCCGACAGAGCCCGACAGGGCCCGACAGGGCCCGACAGAGCCCGACAGAGCCCGACAGAGGCCGACAGGGCCCAGTAGAGCCCGACAGAGCCCGACAGAGCCCGACAGAGCCCAGTAGAGCCCGACAGAGCCCGACAGAGCCCGACAGAGCCCAGTAGAGCCCGACAGAGCCCGACAGGGCCCGACAGGGCCCGACAGGGCCCAGTAGAGCCCGACAGATCCCGACAGAGCCCAGTAGAGCCCGACAGAGCCCGACAGAGCCCGAAAGAGCCCGACAGAGCCCGACAGGGCCTGACAGAGCCCGACAGGGCCCGACAGGGCCCGACAGAGCCCGACAGAGCCCGACAGAGCCCGACAGGGCCCAGTAGAGCCCGACAGAGCCCGACAGAGCCCGACAGAGCCCGACACAGCCCGACAGGGCCCAGTAGAGCCCGACAGAGCCCGACAGAGCCCAGTAGAGCCCAGTAGAGCCCGACAGAGCCCGACAGAGCCCGACAGAGCCCGACAGGGCCCAGTAGAGCCCGACAGAGCCCGACAGAGCCCGACAGAGACCGACAGGGCCCGACAGGGCCCAGTAGAGCCCGACAGAGCCCGACAGAGCCCAGTAGAGCCCGACAGAGCCCGACAGAGCCCGACAGAGCCCGACAGGGCCCGACAGAGCCCGACAGAGCCCGACAGAACCCGACAGAGCCCGACAGAGCCCAGTAGAGCCCGACAGAGCCCGATAGAGCCCGACAGAGCCCGACAGGGCCCAGTAGAGCCCGACAGAGCCCGACAGAGCCCGACAGAGCCCGACAGAGCCCGACAGGGCCCAGTAGAGCCCAGTAGAGCCCGACAGAGCCCAGTAGAGCCCGCAGAGCCCGACAGAGCCCGACAGAGCCCGACAGAGCCCGACAGAGCCCGACAGGGCCCGACAGAGCCCGACAGAGCCCAGTAGAGCCCGACAGAGCCCGACAGAGCCCGACAGAGCCCGACAGGGCCCGACAGAACCCGACAGAGCCCGACAGGGCCCGACAGAGCCCGACAGAGCCCGACAGAGCCCAGTAGAGCCCGACAGAGCCCGACAGAGCCCGACAGAGCCCAGTAGAGCCCGACAGAGCCCGACAGGGCCCGACAGAGCCCGACAGGGCCCAGTAGAGCCCGACAGAACCCGACAGGGCCCAGTAGAGCCCGACAGAGCCCGACAGAGCCCGACAGAGCCCGACAGGGCCCGACAGGGCCCGATAGGGCCCGACAGAGCACGACAGAGCCCGACAGAGCCCGACAGAGCCCGACAGGGCCCAGTAGAGCCCGACAGAGCCCGACAGAGCCCGACAGGGCCCGACAGGGCCCGACAGAGCCCGACAGAGCCCGACAGGGCCCGACAGGGCCCGACAGAGCCCGACAGAGCCCGACAGAGGCCGACAGGGCCCAGTAGAGCCCGACAGAGCCCGACAGAGCCCGACAGAGCCCAGTAGAGCCCGACAGAGCCCGACAGAGCCCGACAGAGCCCAGTAGAGCCCGACAGAGCCCGACAGGGCCCGACAGGGCCCGACAGGGCCCAGTAGAGCCCGACAGATCCCGACAGAGCCCAGTAGAGCCCGACAGAGCCCGACAGAGCCCGAAAGAGCCCGACAGAGCCCGACAGGGCCTGACAGAGCCCGACAGGGCCCGACAGGGCCCGACAGAGCCCGACAGAGCCCGACAGAGCCCGACAGGGCCCAGTAGAGCCCGACAGAGCCCGACAGAGCCCGACAGGGCCCGACAGGGCCCAGTAGAGCCCGACAGAGCCCGACAGAGCCCGACAGGGCCCGACAGGGCCCAGTAGAGCCCGACAGAGCCCGACAGAGCCCGACAGAGCCCGACAGGGCCCGACAGGGCCCAGTAGAGCCCGACAGAGCCCGACAGAGCCCAGTAGAGCCCGACAGAGCCCGACAGAGCCCGACAGAGCCCGACAAGGCCCGACAGAGCCCGACAGAGCCCGACAGAATACGACAGAGCCCGACAGAGCCCAGTAGAGCCCGACAGAGCCCGACAGAGCCCGACAGAGCCCGACAGGGCCCAGTAGAGCCCAGTAGAGCCCGACAGAGCCCAGTAGAGCCCGCAGAGCCCGACAGAGCCCGACAGAGCCCGACAGAGCCCGACAGGGCCCGACAGAGCCCGACAGAGCCCAGTAGAGCCCGACAGAGCCCGACAGAGCCCGACAGAGCCCGACAGGGCCCGACAGAGCCCGACAGAGCCCGACAGAGCCCGACAGGGCCCGACAGAGCCCGACAGAGCCCAGTAGAGCCCGACAGAGCCCGACAGAGCCCGACAGAGCCCAGTAGAGCCCGACAGAGCCCGACAGGGCCCGACAGAGCCCGACAGGGCCCAGTAGAGCCCGACAGAACCCGACAGGGCCCAGTAGAGCCCGACAGAGCCCGACAGAGCCCGACAGAGCCCGACAGAGCCCGACAGGGCCCGACAGAGCCCGATAGGGCCCGACAGAGCCCGACAGAGCCCGACAGAGCCCGACAGGGCCCAGTAGAGCCCGACAGAGCCCGACACAGCCCGACAGGGCCCGACAGGGCCCGACAGAGCCCGACAGAGCCCGACAGAGCCCGACAGGGCCCGACAGAGCCCGACAGAGCCCGACAGAGCCCGACAGGGCCCAGTAGAGCCCGACAGAGCCCGACAGAGCCCGACAGAGCCCAGTAGAGCCCGACAGAGCCCGACAGAGCCCGACAGAGCCCAGTAGAGCCCGACAGAGCCCGACAGAGCCCAGTAGAGCCCGACAGAGTCCGACAGAGCCCGAAAGAGCCCGACAGAGCCCGACAGGGCCTGACAGAGCCCGACAGGGCCCGACAGGGCCCGACAGAGCCCGACAGAGCCCGACAGGGCCCAGTAGAGCCCGACAGAGCCCGACAGAGCCCGACAGAGCCCGACAGGGCCCGACAGGGCCCAGTAGAGCCCGACAGAGCCCGACAGAGCCCAGTAGAGCCCAGTAGAGCCCGACAGAGCCCGACAGAGCCCGACAGAGCCCGACAGGGCCCAGTAGAGCCCGACAGAGCCCGACAGAGCCCAGTAGAGCCCGACAGAGCCCGACAGAGCCCGACAGGGCCCGACAGGGCCCGACAGAGCCCGACAGAACCCGACAGAGCCCGACAGAGCCCAGTAGAGCCCGACAGAGCCCGACAGAGCCCGACAGGGCCCAGTAGAGCCCAGAAGAGCCCGACAGAGCCCATTAGAGCCCGCAGAGCCCAACAGAGCCCGACAGAGCCCGACAGAGCCCGACAGGGCCCGACAGAGCCCGACAGAGCCCAGTAGAGCCCGACAGAGCCCGACAGAGCCCGACAGAGCCCAGTAGAGCCCGACAGAGCCCGACAGGGCCCGACAGAGCCCGACAGGGCCCAGTAGAGCCCGACAGAGCCCGACAGAGCCCAGTAGAGCCCGACAGAGCCCGACAGAGCCCGACAGAGCCCGACAGGGCCCGACAGAACCCGACAGGGCCCGAAAGAGCCCGACAGAGCCCGACAGAGCCCGACAGAGCCCGAAAGGGCCCAGTAGAGACCGACAGAGCCCGACAGAGCCCGACAGAGCCCGACAGAGCCCGACAGAGCCCGACAGGGCCCAGTAGAGCCCGACAGAGCCCGACAGAGCCCGACAGAGCCCGACAGGGCCCGACAGAGCCCGACAGAGCACGACAGAGCCCGACAGAGCCCGACAGAGCCCGACAGGGCCCAGTAGAGCCCGACAGAGCCCGACAGAGCCCGACAGGGCCCGACAGAGCCCGACAGAGCCCAGTAGAGCCCGACAGAGCCCGACAGAGCCCGACAGAGCCCGACAGGGCCCGACAGAGCCCGACAGAGCCCGACAGGGCCCGACAGAGCCCGACAGAGCCCAGTAGAGCCCGACAGAGCCCGACAGAGCCCGACAGAGCCCAGTAGAGCCCGACAGAGCCCGACAGGGCCCGACAGAGCCCGACAGGGCCCAGTAGAGCCCGACAGAACCCGACAGGGCCCAGTAGAGCCCGACAGAGCCCGACAGAGCCCGACAGAGCCCGACAGAGCCCGACAGGGCCCGACAGAGCCCGACAGGGCCCGACAGAGCACGACAGAGCCCGACAGAGCCCGACAGAGCCCGACAGGGCCCAGTAGAGCCCGACAGAGCCCGACAGAGCCCGACAGGGCCCGACACGGCCCGACAGAGCCCGACAGAGCCCGACAGGGCCCGACAGGGCCCGACAGAGCCCGACAGAGCCCGACAGAGGCCGACAGGGCCCAGTAGAGCCCGACAGAGCCCGACAGAGCCCGACAGAGCCCAGTAGAGCCCGACAGAGCCCGACAGAGCCCGACAGAGCCCAGTAGAGCCCGACAGAGCCCGACAGGGCCCGACAGGGCCCGACAGGGCCCAGTAGAGCCCGACAGATCCCGACAGAGCCCAGTAGAGCCCGACAGAGCCCGACAGAGCCCGAAAGAGCCCGACAGAGCCCGACAGGGCCCGACAGAGCCCGACAGAGCCCGACAGGGCCCGACAGAGCCCGACAGAGCCCAGTAGAGCCCGACAGAGCCCGACAGAGCCCGACAGAGCCCAGTAGAGCCCGACAGAGCCCGACAGGGCCCGACAGAGCCCGACAGGGCCCAGTAGAGCCCGACAGAACCCGACAGGGCCCAGTAGAGCCCGACAGAGCCCGACAGAGCCCGACAGAGCCCGACAGAGCCCGACAGGGCCCGACAGAGCCCGACAGGGCCCGACAGAGCACGACAGAGCCCGACAGAGCCCGACAGAGCCCGACAGGGCCCAGTAGAGCCCGACAGAGCCCGACAGAGCCCGACAGGGCCCGACACGGCCCGACAGAGCCCGACAGAGCCCGACAGGGCCCGACAGGGCCCGACAGAGCCCGACAGAGCCCGACAGAGGCCGACAGGGCCCAGTAGAGCCCGACAGAGCCCGACAGAGCCCGACAGAGCCCAGTAGAGCCCGACAGAGCCCGACAGAGCCCGACAGAGCCCAGTAGAGCCCGACAGAGCCCGACAGGGCCCGACAGGGCCCGACAGGGCCCAGTAGAGCCCGACAGATCCCGACAGAGCCCAGTAGAGCCCGACAGAGCCCGACAGAGCCCGAAAGAGCCCGACAGAGCCCGACAGGGCCTGACAGAGCCCGACAGGGCCCGACAGGGCCCGACAGAGCCCGACAGAGCCCGACAGAGCCCGACAGGGCCCAGTAGAGCCCGACAGAGCCCGACAGAGCCCGACAGAGCCCGACACAGCCCGACAGGGCCCAGTAGAGCCCGACAGAGCCCGACAGAGCCCAGTAGAGCCCAGTAGAGCCCGACAGAGCCCGACAGAGCCCGACAGAGCCCGACAGGGCCCAGTAGAGCCCGACAGAGCCCGACAGAGCCCGACAGAGACCGACAGGGCCCGACAGGGCCCAGTAGAGCCCGACAGAGCCCGACAGAGCCCAGTAGAGCCCGACAGAGCCCGACAGAGCCCGACAGAGCCCGACAGGGCCCGACAGAGCCCGACAGAGCCCGACAGAACCCGACAGAGCCCGACAGAGCCCAGTAGAGCCCGACAGAGCCCGATAGAGCCCGACAGAGCCCGACAGGGCCCAGTAGAGCCTGACAGAGCCCGACAGAGCCCGACAGAGCCCGACAGAGCCCGACAGAGCCCGACAGGGCCCAGTAGAGCCCAGTAGAGCCCGACAGAGCCCAGTAGAGCCCGCAGAGCCCGAAAGAGCCCGACAGAGCCCGACAGAGCCCGACAGAGCCCGACAGGGCCCGACAGAGCCCGACAGAGCCCAGTAGAGCCCGACAGAGCCCGACAGAGCCCGACAGAGCCCGACAGGGCCCGACAGAACCCGACAGAGCCCGACAGGGCCCGACAGAGCCCGACAGAGCCCGACAGAGCCCAGTAGAGCCCGACAGAGCCCGACAGAGCCCGACAGAGCCCAGTAGAGCCCGACAGAGCCCGACAGGGCCCGACAGAGCCCGACAGGGCCCAGTAGAGCCCGACAGAACCCGACAGGGCCCAGTAGAGCCCGACAGAGCCCGACAGAGCCCGACAGAGCCCGACAGGGCCCGACAGGGCCCGATAGGGCCCGACAGAGCACGACAGAGCCCGACAGAGCCCGACAGAGCCCGACAGGGCCCAGTAGAGCCCGACAGAGCCCGACAGAGCCCGACAGGGCCCGACAGGGCCCGACAGAGCCCGACAGAGCCCGACAGGGCCCGACAGGGCCCGACAGAGCCCGACAGAGCCCGACAGAGGCCGACAGGGCCCAGTAGAGCCCGACAGAGCCCGACAGAGCCCGACAGAGCCCAGTAGAGCCCGACAGAGCCCGACAGAGCCCGACAGAGCCCAGTAGAGCCCGACAGAGCCCGACAGGGCCCGACAGGGCCCGACAGGGCCCAGTAGAGCCCGACAGATCCCGACAGAGCCCAGTAGAGCCCGACAGAGCCCGACAGAGCCCGAAAGAGCCCGACAGAGCCCGACAGGGCCTGACAGAGCCCGACAGGGCCCGACAGGGCCCGACAGAGCCCGACAGAGCCCGACAGAGCCCGACAGGGCCCAGTAGAGCCCGACAGAGCCCGACAGAGCCCGACAGGGCCCGACAGGGCCCAGTAGAGCCCGACAGAGCCCGACAGAGCCCGACAGGGCCCGACAGGGCCCAGTAGAGCCCGACAGAGCCCGACAGAGCCCGACAGAGCCCGACAGGGCCCGACAGGGCCCAGTAGAGCCCGACAGAGCCCGACAGAGCCCAGTAGAGCCCGACAGAGCCCGACAGAGCCCGACAGAGCCCGACAAGGCCCGACAGAGCCCGACAGAGCCCGACAGAATACGACAGAGCCCGACAGAGCCCAGTAGAGCCCGACAGAGCCCGACAGAGCCCGACAGAGCCCGACAGGGCCCAGTAGAGCCCAGTAGAGCCCGACAGAGCCCAGTAGAGCCCGCAGAGCCCGACAGAGCCCGACAGAGCCCGACAGAGCCCGACAGGGCCCGACAGAGCCCGACAGAGCCCAGTAGAGCCCGACAGAGCCCGACAGAGCCCGACAGAGCCCGACAGGGCCCGACAGAGCCCGACAGAGCCCGACAGAGCCCGACAGGGCCCGACAGAGCCCGACAGAGCCCAGTAGAGCCCGACAGAGCCCGACAGAGCCCGACAGAGCCCAGTAGAGCCCGACAGAGCCCGACAGGGCCCGACAGAGCCCGACAGGGCCCAGTAGAGCCCGACAGAACCCGACAGGGCCCAGTAGAGCCCGACAGAGCCCGACAGAGCCCGACAGAGCCCGACAGAGCCCGACAGGGCCCGACAGAGCCCGATAGGGCCCGACAGAGCCCGACAGAGCCCGACAGAGCCCGACAGGGCCCAGTAGAGCCCGACAGAGCCCGACACAGCCCGACAGGGCCCGACAGGGCCCGACAGAGCCCGACAGAGCCCGACAGAGCCCGACAGGGCCCGACAGAGCCCGACAGAGCCCGACAGAGCCCGACAGGGCCCAGTAGAGCCCGACAGAGCCCGACAGAGCCCGACAGAGCCCAGTAGAGCCCGACAGAGCCCGACAGAGCCCGACAGAGCCCAGTAGAGCCCGACAGAGCCCGACAGAGCCCAGTAGAGCCCGACAGAGTCCGACAGAGCCCGAAAGAGCCCGAAAGAGCCCGACAGAGCCCGACAGAGCCCGACAGAGCCCGACAGAGCCCGACAGGGCCCGACAGAGCCCGACAGAGCCCAGTAGAGCCCGACAGAGCCCGACAGAGCCCGACAGAGCCCAGTAGAGCCCGACAGAGCCCGACAGGGCCCGACAGAGCCCGACAGGGCCCAGTAGAGCCCGACAGAGCCCGACAGAGCCCAGTAGAGCCCGACAGAGCCCGACAGAGCCCGACAGAGCCCGACAGGGCCCGACAGGGCCTGACAGAGCCCGACAGGGCCCGACAGGGCCCGACAGAGCCCGACAGAGCCCGACAGAGCCCGACAGGGCCCAGTAGAGCCCGACAGAGCCCGACAGAGCCCGACAGGGCCCGACAGGGCCCAGTAGAGCCCGACAGAGCCCGACAGAGCCCGACAGGGCCCGACAGGGCCCAGTAGAGCCCGACAGAGCCCGACAGAGCCCGACAGAGCCCGACAGGGCCCGACAGGGCCCAGTAGAGCCCGACAGAGCCCGACAGAGCCCAGTAGAGCCCGACAGAGCCCGACAGAGCCCGACAGAGCCCGACAAGGCCCGACAGAGCCCGACAGAGCCCGACAGAACACGACAGAGCCCGACAGAGCCCAGTAGAGCCCGACAGAGCCCGACAGAGCCCGACAGAGCCCGACAGGACCCAGTAGAGCCCAGTAGAGCCCGACAGAGCCCAGTAGAGCCCGCAGAGCCCGACAGAGCCCGACAGAGCCCGATAGAGCCCGACAGGGCCCGACAGAGCCCGACAGAGCCCAGTAGAGCCCGACAGAGCCCGACAGAGCCCGACAGAGCCCGACAGGGCCCGACAGAGCCCGACAGAGCCCGACAGGGCCCGACAGAGCCCGACAGAGCCCAGTAGAGCCCGACAGAGCCCGACAGAGCCCGACAGAGCCCAGTAGAGCCCGACAGAGCCCGACAGGGCCCGACAGAGCCCGACAGGGCCCAGTAGAGCCCGACAGAACCCGACAGGGCCCAGTAGAGCCCGACAGAGCCCGACAGAGCCCGACAGAGCCCGACAGAGCCCGACAGGGCCCGACAGAGCCCGATAGGGCCCGACAGAGCACGACAGAGCCCGACAGAGCCCGACAGAGCCCGACAGGGCCCAGTAGAGCCCGACAGAGCCCGACACAGCCCGACAGGGCCCGACAGGGCCCGACAGAGCCCGACAGAGCCCGACAGAGCCCAACAGGGCCCGACAGAGCCCGACAGAGCCCGACAGAGCCCGACAGGGCCCAGTAGAGCCCGACAGAGCCCGACAGAGCCCGACAGAGCCCAGTAGAGCCCGACAGAGCCCGACAGAGCCCGACAGAGCCCAGTAGAGCCCGACAGAGCCCGACAGAGCCCAGTAGAGCCCGACAGAGTCCGACAGAGCCCGAAAGAGCCCGACAGAGCCCGACAGGGCCTGACAGAGCCCGACAGGGCCCGACAGGGCCCGACAGAGCCCAGTAGAGCCCGACAGAGCCCGACAGAGCCCGACAGAGCCCGACAGGGCCCAGTAGAGCCCGACAGAGCCCGACAGAGCCCGACAGAGCCCGACAGGGCCCGACAGGGCCCAGTAGAGCCCGACAGAGCCCGACAGAGCCCAGTAGAGCCCAGTAGAGCCCGACAGAGCCCGACAGAGCCCGACAGAGCCCGACAGGGCCCAGTAGAGCCCGACAGAGCCCGACAGAGCCCAGTAGAGCCCGACAGAGCCCGACAGAGCCCGACAGGGCCCGACAGGGCCCGACAGAGCCCGACAGAACCCGACAGAGCCCGACAGAGCCCAGTAGAGCCCGACAGAGCCCGACAGAGCCCGACAGGGCCCAGTAGAGCCCAGAAGAGCCCGACAGAGCCCAGTAGAGCCCGCAGAGCCCAACAGAGCCCGACAGAGCCCGACAGAGCCCGACAGGGCCCGACAGAGCCCGACAGAGCCCAGTAGAGCCCGACAGAGCCCGACAGAGCCCGACAGAGCCCAGTAGAGCCCGACAGAGCCCGACAGGGCCCGACAGAGCCCGACAGGGCCCAGTAGAGCCCGACAGAGCCCGACAGAGCCCAGTAGAGCCCGACAGAGCCCGACAGAGCCCGACAGAGCCCGACAGGGCCCGACAGAACCCGACAGGGCCCGAAAGAGCCCGACAGAGCCCGACAGAGCCCGACAGAGCCCGAAAGGGCCCAGTAGAGACCGACAGAGCCCGACAGAGCCCGACAGAGCCCGACAGAGCCCGACAGAGCCCGACAGGGCCCAGTAGAGCCCGACAGAGCCCGACAGAGCCCGACAGAGCCCGACAGAGCCCGACAGGGCCCAGTAGAGCCCGACAGATCCCGACAGAGCCCAGTAGAGCCCGACAGAGCCCGACAGAGCCCGAAAGAGCCCGACAGAGCCCGACAGGGCCTGACAGAGCCCGACAGGGCCCGACAGAGCCCGACAGAGCCCGACAGAGCCCGACAGAGCCCGACAGGGCCCAGTAGAGCCCGACAGAGCCCGACAGAGCCCGACAGAGCCCGACACAGCCCGACAGGGCCCAGTAGAGCCCGACAGAGCCCGACAGAGCCCAGTAGAGCCCAGTAGAGCCCGACAGAGCCCGACAGAGCCCGACAGAGCCCGACAGGGCCCAGTAGAGCCCGACAGAGCCCGACAGAGCCCGACAGAGACCGACAGGGCCCGACAGGGCCCAGTAGAGCCCGACAGAGCCCGACAGAGCCCAGTAGAGCCCGACAGAGCCCGACAGAGCCCGACAGAGCCCGACAGGGCCCGACAGAGCCCGACAGAGCCCGACAGAACCCGACAGAGCCCGACAGAGCCCAGTAGAGCCCGACAGAGCCCGATAGAGCCCGACAGAGCCCGACAGGGCCCAGTAGAGCCTGACAGAGCCCGACAGAGCCCGACAGAGCCCGACAGAGCCCGACAGAGCCCGACAGGGCCCAGTAGAGCCCAGTAGAGCCCGACAGAGCCCAGTAGAGCCCGCAGAGCCCGACAGAGCCCGACAGAGCCCGACAGAGCCCGACAGAGCCCGACAGGGCCCGACAGAGCCCGACAGAGCCCAGTAGAGCCCGACAGAGCCCGACAGAGCCCGACAGAGCCCGACAGGGCCCGACAGAACCCGACAGAGCCCGACAGGGCCCGACAGAGCCCGACAGAGCCCGACAGAGCCCAGTAGAGCCCGACAGAGCCCGACAGAGCCCGACAGAGCCCAGTAGAGCCCGACAGAGCCCGACAGGGCCCGACAGAGCCCGACAGGGCCCAGTAGAGCCCGACAGAACCCGACAGGGCCCAGTAGAGCCCGACAGAGCCCGACAGAGCCCGACAGAGCCCGATAGGGCCCGACAGGGCCCGATAGGGCCCGACAGAGCACGACAGAGCCCGACAGAGCCCGACAGAGCCCGACAGGGCCCAGTAGAGCCCGACAGAGCCCGACAGAGCCCGACAGGGCCCGACAGGGCCCGACAGAGCCCGACAGAGCCCGACAGGGCCCGACAGGGCCCGACAGAGCCCGACAGAGCCCGACAGAGGCCGACAGGGCCCAGTAGAGCCCGACAGAGCCCGACAGAGCCCGACAGAGCCCAGTAGAGCCCGACAGAGCCCGACAGAGCCCGACAGAGCCCAGTAGAGCCCGACAGAGCCCGACAGGGCCCGACAGGGCCCGACAGGGCCCAGTAGAGCCCGACAGATCCCGACAGAGCCCAGTAGAGCCCGACAGAGCCCGACAGAGCCCGAAAGAGCCCGACAGAGCCCGACAGGGCCTGACAGAGCCCGACAGGGCCCGACAGGGCCCGACAGAGCCCGACAGAGCCCGACAGAGCCCGACAGGGCCCAGTAGAGCCCGACAGAGCCCGACAGAGCCCGACAGGGCCCGACAGGGCCCAGTAGAGCCCGACAGAGCCCGACAGAGCCCGACAGGGCCCGACAGGGTCCAGTAGAGCCCGACAGAGCCCGACAGAGCCCGACAGAGCCCGACAGGGCCCGACAGGGCCCAGTAGAGCCCGACAGAGCCCGACAGAGCCCAGTAGAGCCCGACAGAGCCCGACAGAGCCCGACAGAGCCCGACAAGGCCCGACAGAGCCCGACAGAGCCCGACAGAATACGACAGAGCCCGACAGAGCCCAGTAGAGCCCGACAGAGCCCGACAGAGCCCGACAGAGCCCGACAGGACCCAGTAGAGCCCAGTAGAGCCCGACAGAGCCCAGTAGAGCCCGCAGAGCCCGACAGAGCCCGACAGAGCCCGATAGAGCCCGACAGGGCCCGACAGAGCCCGACAGAGCCCAGTAGAGCCCGACAGAGCCCGACAGAGCCCGACAGAGCCCGACAGGGCCCGACAGAGCCCGACAGAGCCCGACAGGGCCCGACAGAGCCCGACAGAGCCCAGTAGAGCCCGACAGAGCCCGACAGAGCCCGACAGGGCCCGACAGGGCCCGACAGAGCCCGACAGAGCCCGACAGAGGCCGACAGGGCCCAGTAGAGCCCGACAGAGCCCGACAGAGCCCGACAGAGCCCAGTAGAGCCCGACAGAGCCCGACAGAGCCCGACAGAGCCCAGTAGAGCCCGACAGAGCCCGACAGGGCCCGACAGGGCCCGACAGGGCCCAGTAGAGCCCGACAGATCCCGACAGAGCCCAGTAGAGCCCGACAGAGCCCGACAGAGCCCGAAAGAGCCCGACAGAGCCCGACAGGGCCTGACAGAGCCCGACAGGGCCCGACAGGGCCCGACAGAGCCCGACAGAGCCCGACAGAGCCCGACAGGGCCCAGTAGAGCCCGACAGAGCCCGACAGAGCCCGACAGGGCCCGACAGGGCCCAGTAGAGCCCGACAGAGCCCGACAGAGCCCGACAGGGCCCGACAGGGCCCAGTAGAGCCCGACAGAGCCCGACAGAGCCCGACAGAGCCCGACAGGGCCCGACAGGGCCCAGTAGAGCCCGACAGAGCCCGACAGAGCCCAGTAGAGCCCGACAGAGCCCGACAGAGCCCGACAGAGCCCGACAAGGCCCGACAGAGCCCGACAGAGCCCGACAGAACACGACAGAGCCCGACAGAGCCCAGTAGAGCCCGACAGAGCCCGACAGAGCCCGACAGAGCCCGACAGGACCCAGTAGAGCCCAGTAGAGCCCGACAGAGCCCAGTAGAGCCCGCAGAGCCCGACAGAGCCCGACAGAGCCCGATAGAGCCCGACAGGGCCCGACAGAGCCCGACAGAGCCCAGTAGAGCCCGACAGAGCCCGACAGAGCCCGACAGAGCCCGACAGGGCCCGACAGAGCCCGACAGAGCCCGACAGGGCCCGACAGAGCCCGACAGAGCCCAGTAGAGCCCGACAGAGCCCGACAGAGCCCGACAGAGCCCAGTAGAGCCCGACAGAGCCCGACAGGGCCCGACAGAGCCCGACAGGGCCCAGTAGAGCCCGACAGAACCCGACAGGGCCCAGTAGAGCCCGACAGAGCCCGACAGAGCCCGACAGAGCCCGACAGAGCCCGACAGGGCCCGACAGAGCCCGATAGGGCCCGACAGAGCACGACAGAGCCCGACAGAGCCCGACAGAGCCCGACAGGGCCCAGTAGAGCCCGACAGAGCCCGACACAGCCCGACAGGGCCCGACAGGGCCCGACAGAGCCCGACAGAGCCCGACAGAGCCCAACAGGGCCCGACAGAGCCCGACAGAGCCCGACAGAGCCCGACAGGGCCCAGTAGAGCCCGACAGAGCCCGACAGAGCCCGACAGAGCCCAGTAGAGCCCGACAGAGCCCGACAGAGCCCGACAGAGCCCAGTAGAGCCCGACAGAGCCCGACAGAGCCCAGTAGAGCCCGACAGAGTCCGACAGAGCCCGAAAGAGCCCGACAGAGCCCGACAGGGCCTGACAGAGCCCGACAGGGCCCGACAGGGCCCGACAGAGCCCAGTAGAGCCCGACAGAGCCCGACAGAGCCCGACAGAGCCCGACAGGGCCCAGTAGAGCCCGACAGAGCCCGACAGAGCCCGACAGAGCCCGACAGGGCCCGACAGGGCCCAGTAGAGCCCGACAGAGCCCGACAGAGCCCAGTAGAGCCCAGTAGAGCCCGACAGAGCCCGACAGAGCCCGACAGAGCCCGACAGGGCCCAGTAGAGCCCGACAGAGCCCGACAGAGCCCAGTAGAGCCCGACAGAGCCCGACAGAGCCCGACAGGGCCCGACAGGGCCCGACAGAGCCCGACAGAACCCGACAGAGCCCGACAGAGCCCAGTAGAGCCCGACAGAGCCCGACAGAGCCCGACAGGGCCCAGTAGAGCCCAGAAGAGCCCGACAGAGCCCAGTAGAGCCCGCAGAGCCCAACAGAGCCCGACAGAGCCCGACAGAGCCCGACAGGGCCCGACAGAGCCCGACAGAGCCCAGTAGAGCCCGACAGAGCCCGACAGAGCCCGACAGAGCCCAGTAGAGCCCGACAGAGCCCGACAGGGCCCGACAGAGCCCGACAGGGCCCAGTAGAGCCCGACAGAGCCCGACAGAGCCCAGTAGAGCCCGACAGAGCCCGACAGAGCCCGACAGAGCCCGACAGGGCCCGACAGAACCCGACAGGGCCCGAAAGAGCCCGACAGAGCCCGACAGAGCCCGACAGAGCCCGAAAGGGCCCAGTAGAGACCGACAGAGCCCGACAGAGCCCGACAGAGCCCGACAGAGCCCGACAGAGCCCGACAGGGCCCAGTAGAGCCCGACAGAGCCCGACAGAGCCCGACAGAGCCCGACAGAGCCCGACAGGGCCCAGTAGAGCCCGACAGATCCCGACAGAGCCCAGTAGAGCCCGACAGAGCCCGACAGAGCCCGAAAGAGCCCGACAGAGCCCGACAGGGCCTGACAGAGCCCGACAGGGCCCGACAGAGCCCGACAGAGCCCGACAGAGCCCGACAGAGCCCGACAGGGCCCAGTAGAGCCCGACAGAGCCCGACAGAGCCCGACAGAGCCCGACACAGCCCGACAGGGCCCAGTAGAGCCCGACAGAGCCCGACAGAGCCCAGTAGAGCCCAGTAGAGCCCGACAGAGCCCGACAGAGCCCGACAGAGCCCGACAGGGCCCAGTAGAGCCCGACAGAGCCCGACAGAGCCCGACAGAGACCGACAGGGCCCGACAGGGCCCAGTAGAGCCCGACAGAGCCCGACAGAGCCCAGTAGAGCCCGACAGAGCCCGACAGAGCCCGACAGAGCCCGACAGGGCCCGACAGAGCCCGACAGAGCCCGACAGAACCCGACAGAGCCCGACAGAGCCCAGTAGAGCCCGACAGAGCCCGATAGAGCCCGACAGAGCCCGACAGGGCCCAGTAGAGCCTGACAGAGCCCGACAGAGCCCGACAGAGCCCGACAGAGCCCGACAGAGCCCGACAGGGCCCAGTAGAGCCCAGTAGAGCCCGACAGAGCCCAGTAGAGCCCGCAGAGCCCGACAGAGCCCGACAGAGCCCGACAGAGCCCGACAGAGCCCGACAGGGCCCGACAGAGCCCGACAGAGCCCAGTAGAGCCCGACAGAGCCCGACAGAGCCCGACAGAGCCCGACAGGGCCCGACAGAACCCGACAGAGCCCGACAGGGCCCGACAGAGCCCGACAGAGCCCGACAGAGCCCAGTAGAGCCCGACAGAGCCCGACAGAGCCCGACAGAGCCCAGTAGAGCCCGACAGAGCCCGACAGGGCCCGACAGAGCCCGACAGGGCCCAGTAGAGCCCGACAGAACCCGACAGGGCCCAGTAGAGCCCGACAGAGCCCGACAGAGCCCGACAGAGCCCGATAGGGCCCGACAGGGCCCGATAGGGCCCGACAGAGCACGACAGAGCCCGACAGAGCCCGACAGAGCCCGACAGGGCCCAGTAGAGCCCGACAGAGCCCGACAGAGCCCGACAGGGCCCGACAGGGCCCGACAGAGCCCGACAGAGCCCGACAGGGCCCGACAGGGCCCGACAGAGCCCGACAGAGCCCGACAGAGGCCGACAGGGCCCAGTAGAGCCCGACAGAGCCCGACAGAGCCCGACAGAGCCCAGTAGAGCCCGACAGAGCCCGACAGAGCCCGACAGAGCCCAGTAGAGCCCGACAGAGCCCGACAGGGCCCGACAGGGCCCGACAGGGCCCAGTAGAGCCCGACAGATCCCGACAGAGCCCAGTAGAGCCCGACAGAGCCCGACAGAGCCCGAAAGAGCCCGACAGAGCCCGACAGGGCCTGACAGAGCCCGACAGGGCCCGACAGGGCCCGACAGAGCCCGACAGAGCCCGACAGAGCCCGACAGGGCCCAGTAGAGCCCGACAGAGCCCGACAGAGCCCGACAGGGCCCGACAGGGCCCAGTAGAGCCCGACAGAGCCCGACAGAGCCCGACAGGGCCCGACAGGGTCCAGTAGAGCCCGACAGAGCCCGACAGAGCCCGACAGAGCCCGACAGGGCCCGACAGGGCCCAGTAGAGCCCGACAGAGCCCGACAGAGCCCAGTAGAGCCCGACAGAGCCCGACAGAGCCCGACAGAGCCCGACAAGGCCCGACAGAGCCCGACAGAGCCCGACAGAATACGACAGAGCCCGACAGAGCCCAGTAGAGCCCGACAGAGCCCGACAGAGCCCGACAGAGCCCGACAGGACCCAGTAGAGCCCAGTAGAGCCCGACAGAGCCCAGTAGAGCCCGCAGAGCCCGACAGAGCCCGACAGAGCCCGATAGAGCCCGACAGGGCCCGACAGAGCCCGACAGAGCCCAGTAGAGCCCGACAGAGCCCGACAGAGCCCGACAGAGCCCGACAGGGCCCGACAGAGCCCGACAGAGCCCGACAGGGCCCGACAGAGCCCGACAGAGCCCAGTAGAGCCCGACAGAGCCCGACAGAGCCCGACAGAGCCCAGTAGAGCCCGACAGAGCCCGACAGGGCCCGACAGAGCCCGACAGGGCCCAGTAGAGCCCGACAGAACCCGACAGGGCCCAGTAGAGCCCGACAGAGCCCGACAGAGCCCGACAGAGCCCGACAGAGCCCGACAGGGCCCGACAGAGCCCGATAGGGCCCGACAGAGCACGACAGAGCCTGACAGAGCCCGACAGAGCCCGACAGGGCCCAGTAGAGCCCGACAGAGCCCGACACAGCCCGACAGGGCCCGACAGGGCCCGACAGAGCCCGACAGGGCCCGACAGAGCCCGACAGGGCCCGACAGAGCCCGACAGAGCCCGACAGAGCCCGACAGGGCCCAGTAGAGCCCGACAGAGCCCGACAGAGCCCGACAGAGCCCAGTAGAGCCCGACAGAGCCCGACAGAGCCCGACAGAGCCCAGTAGAGCCCGACAGAGCCCGACAGAGCCCAGTAGAGCCCGACAGAGTCCGACAGAGCCCGAAAGAGCCCGACAGAGCCCGACAGGGCCTGACAGAGCCCGACAGGGCCCGACAGGGCCCGACAGAGCCCAGTAGAGCCCGACAGAGCCCGACAGAGCCCGACAGAGCCCGACAGGGCCCAGTAGAGCCCGACAGAGCCCGACAGAGCCCGACAGAGCCCGACAGGGCCCGACAGGGCCCAGTAGAGCCCGACAGAGCCCGACAGAGCCCAGTAGAGCCCAGTAGAGCCCGACAGAGCCCGACAGAGCCCGACAGAGCCCGACAGGGCCCAGTAGAGCCCGACAGAGCCCGACAGAGCCCAGTAGAGCCCGACAGAGCCCGACAGAGCCCGACAGGGCCCGACAGGGCCCGACAGAGCCCGACAGAACCCGACAGAGCCCGACAGAGCCCAGTAGAGCCCGACAGAGCCCGACAGAGCCCGACAGGGCCCAGTAGAGCCCAGAAGAGCCCGACAGAGCCCAGTAGAGCCCGCAGAGCCCAACAGAGCCCGACAGAGCCCGACAGAGCCCGACAGGGCCCGACAGAGCCCGACAGAGCCCAGTAGAGCCCGACAGAGCCCGACAGAGCCCGACAGAGCCCAGTAGAGCCCGACAGAGCCCGACAGGGCCCGACAGAGCCCGACAGGGCCCAGTAGAGCCCGACAGAGCCCGACAGAGCCCAGTAGAGCCCGACAGAGCCCGACAGAGCCCGACAGAGCCCGACAGGGCCCGACAGAACCCGACAGGGCCCGAAAGAGCCCGACAGAGCCCGACAGAGCCCGACAGAGCCCGAAAGGGCCCAGTAGAGACCGACAGAGCCCGACAGAGCCCGACAGAGCCCGACAGAGCCCGACAGAGCCCGACAGGGCCCAGTAGAGCCCGACAGAGCCCGACAGAGCCCGACAGAGCCCGACAGGGCCCGACAGAGCCCGACAGAGCACGACAGAGCCCGACAGAGCCCGACAGAGCCCGACAGGGCCCAGTAGAGCCCGACAGAGCCCGACAGAGCCCGACAGGGCCCGACAGGGCCCGACAGAGCCCGACAGAGCCCGACAGGGCCCGACAGAGCCCGACAGAGCCCGACAGAGGCCGACAGGGCCCAGTAGAGCCCGACAGAGCCCGACAGAGCCCGACAGAGCCCAGTAGAGCCCGACAGAGCCCGACAGGGCCCGACAGAGCCCGACAGGGCCCAGTAGAGCCCGACAGAGCCCGACAGAGCCCAGTAGAGCCCGACAGAGCCCGACAGAGCCCGACAGAGCCCGACAGGGCCCGACAGAACCCGACAGGGCCCGAAAGAGCCCGACAGAGCCCGACAGAGCCCGACAGAGCCCGAAAGGGCCCAGTAGAGACCGACAGAGCCCGACAGAGCCCGACAGAGCCCGACAGAGCCCGACAGAGCCCGACAGGGCCCAGTAGAGCCCGACAGAGCCCGACAGAGCCCGACAGAGCCCGACAGAGCCCGACAGGGCCCAGTAGAGCCCGACAGATCCCGACAGAGCCCAGTAGAGCCCGACAGAGCCCGACAGAGCCCGAAAGAGCCCGACAGAGCCCGACAGGGCCTGACAGAGCCCGACAGGGCCCGACAGAGCCCGACAGAGCCCGACAGAGCCCGACAGAGCCCGACAGGGCCCAGTAGAGCCCGACAGAGCCCGACAGAGCCCGACAGAGCCCGACACAGCCCGACAGGGCCCAGTAGAGCCCGACAGAGCCCGACAGAGCCCAGTAGAGCCCAGTAGAGCCCGACAGAGCCCGACAGAGCCCGACAGAGCCCGACAGGGCCCAGTAGAGCCCGACAGAGCCCGACAGAGCCCAGTAGAGCCCGACAGAGCCCGACAGAGCCCGACAGAGCCCGACAAGGCCCGACAGAGCCCGACAGAGCCCGACAGAATACGACAGAGCCCGACAGAGCCCAGTAGAGCCCGACAGAGCCCGACAGAGCCCGACAGAGCCCGACAGGACCCAGTAGAGCCCAGTAGAGCCCGACAGAGCCCAGTAGAGCCCGCAGAGCCCGACAGAGCCCGACAGAGCCCGATAGAGCCCGACAGGGCCCGACAGAGCCCGACAGAGCCCAGTAGAGCCCGACAGAGCCCGACAGAGCCCGACAGAGCCCGACAGGGCCCGACAGAGCCCGACAGAGCCCGACAGGGCCCGACAGAGCCCGACAGAGCCCAGTAGAGCCCGACAGAGCCCGACAGAGCCCGACAGAGCCCAGTAGAGCCCGACAGAGCCCGACAGGGCCCGACAGAGCCCGACAGGGCCCAGTAGAGCCCGACAGAACCCGACAGGGCCCAGTAGAGCCCGACAGAGCCCGACAGAGCCCGACAGAGCCCGACAGAGCCCGACAGGGCCCGACAGAGCCCGATAGGGCCCGACAGAGCACGACAGAGCCTGACAGAGCCCGACAGAGCCCGACAGGGCCCAGTAGAGCCCGACAGAGCCCGACACAGCCCGACAGGGCCCGACAGGGCCCGACAGAGCCCGACAGGGCCCGACAGAGCCCGACAGGGCCCGACAGAGCCCGACAGAGCCCGACAGAGCCCGACAGGGCCCAGTAGAGCCCGACAGAGCCCGACAGAGCCCGACAGAGCCCAGTAGAGCCCGACAGAGCCCGACAGAGCCCGACAGAGCCCAGTAGAGCCCGACAGAGCCCGACAGAGCCCAGTAGAGCCCGACAGAGTCCGACAGAGCCCGAAAGAGCCCGACAGAGCCCGACAGGGCCTGACAGAGCCCGACAGGGTCCGACAGGGCCCGACAGAGCCCAGTAGAGCCCGACAGAGCCCGACAGAGCCCGACAGAGCCCGACAGGGCCCAGTAGAGCCCGACAGAGCCCGACAGAGCCCGACAGAGCCCGACAGGGCCCGACAGGGCCCAGTAGAGCCCGACAGAGCCCGACAGAGCCCAGTAGAGCCCAGTAGAGCCCGACAGAGCCCGACAGAGCCCGACAGAGCCCGACAGGGCCCAGTAGAGCCCGACAGAGCCCGACAGAGCCCAGTAGAGCCCGACAGAGCCCGACAGAGCCCGACAGGGCCCGACAGGGCCCGACAGAGCCCGACAGAACCCGACAGAGCCCGACAGAGCCCAGTAGAGCCCGACAGAGCCCGACAGAGCCCGACAGGGCCCAGTAGAGCCCAGAAGAGCCCGACAGAGCCCAGTAGAGCCCGCAGAGCCCAACAGAGCCCGACAGAGCCCGACAGAGCCCGACAGGGCCCGACAGAGCCCGACAGAGCCCAGTAGAGCCCGACAGAGCCCGACAGAGCCCGACAGAGCCCAGTAGAGCCCGACAGAGCCCGACAGGGCCCGACAGAGCCCGACAGGGCCCAGTAGAGCCCGACAGAGCCCGACAGAGCCCAGTAGAGCCCGACAGAGCCCGACAGAGCCCGACAGAGCCCGACAGGGCCCGACAGAACCCGACAGGGCCCGAAAGAGCCCGACAGAGCCCGACAGAGCCCGACAGAGCCCGAAAGGGCCCAGTAGAGACCGACAGAGCCCGACAGAGCCCGACAGAGCCCGACAGAGCCCGACAGAGCCCGACAGGGCCCAGTAGAGCCCGACAGAGCCCGACAGAGCCCGACAGAGCCCGACAGGGCCCGACAGAGCCCGACAGAGCACGACAGAGCCCGACAGAGCCCGACAGAGCCCGACAGGGCCCAGTAGAGCCCGACAGAGCCCGACAGAGCCCGACAGGGCCCGACAGGGCCCGACAGAGCCCGACAGAGCCCGACAGGGCCCGACAGAGCCCGACAGAGCCCGACAGAGGCCGACAGGGCCCAGTAGAGCCCGACAGAGCCCGACAGAGCCCGACAGAGCCCAGTAGAGCCCGACAGAGCCCGACAGGGCCCGACAGAGCCCGACAGGGCCCAGTAGAGCCCGACAGAGCCCGACAGAGCCCAGTAGAGCCCGACAGAGCCCGACAGAGCCCGACAGAGCCCGACAGGGCCCGACAGAACCCGACAGGGCCCGAAAGAGCCCGACAGAGCCCGACAGAGCCCGACAGAGCCCGAAAGGGCCCAGTAGAGACCGACAGAGCCCGACAGAGCCCGACAGAGCCCGACAGAGCCCGACAGAGCCCGACAGGGCCCAGTAGAGCCCGACAGAGCCCGACAGAGCCCGACAGAGCCCGACAGAGCCCGACAGGGCCCAGTAGAGCCCGACAGATCCCGACAGAGCCCAGTAGAGCCCGACAGAGCCCGACAGAGCCCGAAAGAGCCCGACAGAGCCCGACAGGGCCTGACAGAGCCCGACAGGGCCCGACAGAGCCCGACAGAGCCCGACAGAGCCCGACAGAGCCCGACAGGGCCCAGTAGAGCCCGACAGAGCCCGACAGAGCCCGACAGAGCCCGACACAGCCCGACAGGGCCCAGTAGAGCCCGACAGAGCCCGACAGAGCCCAGTAGAGCCCAGTAGAGCCCGACAGAGCCCGACAGAGCCCGACAGAGCCCGACAGGGCCCAGTAGAGCCCGACAGAGCCCGACAGAGCCCGACAGAGACCGACAGGGCCCGACAGGGCCCAGTAGAGCCCGACAGAGCCCGACAGAGCCCAGTAGAGCCCGACAGAGCCCGACAGAGCCCGACAGAGCCCGACAGGGCCCGACAGAGCCCGACAGAGCCCGACAGAACCCGACAGAGCCCGACAGAGCCCAGTAGAGCCCGACAGAGCCCGATAGAGCCCGACAGAGCCCGACAGGGCCCAGTAGAGCCTGACAGAGCCCGACAGAGCCCGACAGAGCCCGACAGAGCCCGACAGAGCCCGACAGGGCCCAGTAGAGCCCAGTAGAGCCCGACAGAGCCCAGTAGAGCCCGCAGAGCCCGACAGAGCCCGACAGAGCCCGACAGAGCCCGACAGAGCCCGACAGGGCCCGACAGAGCCCGACAGAGCCCAGTAGAGCCCGACAGAGCCCGACAGAGCCCGACAGAGCCCGACAGGGCCCGACAGAACCCGACAGAGCCCGACAGGGCCCGACAGAGCCCGACAGAGCCCGACAGAGCCCAGTAGAGCCCGACAGAGCCCGACAGAGCCCGACAGAGCCCAGTAGAGCCCGACAGAGCCCGACAGGGCCCGACAGAGCCCGACAGGGCCCAGTAGAGCCCGACAGAACCCGACAGGGCCCAGTAGAGCCCGACAGAGCCCGACAGAGCCCGACAGAGCCCGATAGGGCCCGACAGGGCCCGATAGGGCCCGACAGAGCACGACAGAGCCCGACAGAGCCCGACAGAGCCCGACAGGGCCCAGTAGAGCCCGACAGAGCCCGACAGAGCCCGACAGGGCCCGACAGGGCCCGACAGAGCCCGACAGAGCCCGACAGGGCCCGACAGGGCCCGACAGAGCCCGACAGAGCCCGACAGAGGCCGACAGGGCCCAGTAGAGCCCGACAGAGCCCGACAGAGCCCGACAGAGCCCAGTAGAGCCCGACAGAGCCCGACAGAGCCCGACAGAGCCCAGTAGAGCCCGACAGAGCCCGACAGGGCCCGACAGGGCCCGACAGGGCCCAGTAGAGCCCGACAGATCCCGACAGAGCCCAGTAGAGCCCGACAGAGCCCGACAGAGCCCGAAAGAGCCCGACAGAGCCCGACAGGGCCTGACAGAGCCCGACAGGGCCCGACAGGGCCCGACAGAGCCCGACAGAGCCCGACAGAGCCCGACAGGGCCCAGTAGAGCCCGACAGAGCCCGACAGAGCCCGACAGGGCCCGACAGGGCCCAGTAGAGCCCGACAGAGCCCGACAGAGCCCGACAGGGCCCGACAGGGCCCAGTAGAGCCCGACAGAGCCCGACAGAGCCCGACAGAGCCCGACAGGGCCCGACAGGGCCCAGTAGAGCCCGACAGAGCCCGACAGAGCCCAGTAGAGCCCGACAGAGCCCGACAGAGCCCGACAGAGCCCGACAAGGCCCGACAGAGCCCGACAGAGCCCGACAGAATACGACAGAGCCCGACAGAGCCCAGTAGAGCCCGACAGAGCCCGACAGAGCCCGACAGAGCCCGACAGGACCCAGTAGAGCCCAGTAGAGCCCGACAGAGCCCAGTAGAGCCCGCAGAGCCCGACAGAGCCCGACAGAGCCCGATAGAGCCCGACAGGGCCCGACAGAGCCCGACAGAGCCCAGTAGAGCCCGACAGAGCCCGACAGAGCCCGACAGAGCCCGACAGGGCCCGACAGAGCCCGACAGGGCCCAGTAGAGCCCGACAGAACCCGACAGGGCCCAGTAGAGCCCGACAGAGCCCGACAGAGCCCGACAGAGCCCGACAGAGCCCGACAGGGCCCGACAGAGCCCGATAGGGCCCGACAGAGCACGACAGAGCCTGACAGAGCCCGACAGAGCCCGACAGGGCCCAGTAGAGCCCGACAGAGCCCGACACAGCCCGACAGGGCCCGACAGGGCCCGACAGAGCCCGACAGGGCCCGACAGAGCCCGACAGGGCCCGACAGAGCCCGACAGAGCCCGACAGAGCCCGACAGGGCCCAGTAGAGCCCGACAGAGCCCGACAGAGCCCGACAGAGCCCAGTAGAGCCCGACAGAGCCCGACAGAGCCCGACAGAGCCCAGTAGAGCCCGACAGAGCCCGACAGAGCCCAGTAGAGCCCGACAGAGTCCGACAGAGCCCGAAAGAGCCCGACAGAGCCCGACAGGGCCTGACAGAGCCCGACAGGGCCCGACAGGGCCCGACAGAGCCCAGTAGAGCCCGACAGAGCCCGACAGAGCCCGACAGAGCCCGACAGGGCCCAGTAGAGCCCGACAGAGCCCGACAGAGCCCGACAGAGCCCGACAGGGCCCGACAGGGCCCAGTAGAGCCCGACAGAGCCCGACAGAGCCCAGTAGAGCCCAGTAGAGCCCGACAGAGCCCGACAGAGCCCGACAGAGCCCGACAGGGCCCAGTAGAGCCCGACAGAGCCCGACAGAGCCCAGTAGAGCCCGACAGAGCCCGACAGAGCCCGACAGGGCCCGACAGGGCCCGACAGAGCCCGACAGAACCCGACAGAGCCCGACAGAGCCCAGTAGAGCCCGACAGAGCCCGACAGAGCCCGACAGGGCCCAGTAGAGCCCAGAAGAGCCCGACAGAGCCCAGTAGAGCCCGCAGAGCCCAACAGAGCCCGACAGAGCCCGACAGAGCCCGACAGGGCCCGACAGAGCCCGACAGAGCCCAGTAGAGCCCGACAGAGCCCGACAGAGCCCGACAGAGCCCAGTAGAGCCCGACAGAGCCCGACAGGGCCCGACAGAGCCCGACAGGGCCCAGTAGAGCCCGACAGAGCCCGACAGAGCCCAGTAGAGCCCGACAGAGCCCGACAGAGCCCGACAGAGCCCGACAGGGCCCGACAGAACCCGACAGGGCCCGAAAGAGCCCGACAGAGCCCGACAGAGCCCGACAGAGCCCGAAAGGGCCCAGTAGAGACCGACAGAGCCCGACAGAGCCCGACAGAGCCCGACAGAGCCCGACAGAGCCCGACAGGGCCCAGTAGAGCCCGACAGAGCCCGACAGAGCCCGACAGAGCCCGACAGGGCCCGACAGAGCCCGACAGAGCACGACAGAGCCCGACAGAGCCCGACAGAGCCCGACAGGGCCCAGTAGAGCCCGACAGAGCCCGACAGAGCCCGACAGGGCCCGACAGGGCCCGACAGAGCCCGACAGAGCCCGACAGGGCCCGACAGAGCCCGACAGAGCCCGACAGAGGCCGACAGGGCCCAGTAGAGCCCGACAGAGCCCGACAGAGCCCGACAGAGCCCAGTAGAGCCCGACAGAGCCCGACAGAGCCCGACAGAGCCCAGTAGAGCCCGACAGAGCCCGACAGGGCCCGACAGGGCCCGACAGGGCCCAGTAGAGCCCGACAGATCCCGACAGAGCCCAGTAGAGCCCGACAGAGCCCGACAGAGCCCGAAAGAGCCCGACAGAGCCCGACAGAGCCCGACAGAGCCCGACAGGGCCTGACAGAGCCCGACAGGGCCCGACAGGGCCCGACAGAGCCCGACAGAGCCCGACAGAGCCCGACAGGGCCCAGTAGAGCCCGACAGAGCCCGACAGAGCCCGACAGAGCCCGACAGGGCCCGACAGGGCCCAGTAGAGCCCGACAGAGCCCGACAGAGCCCGACAGAGCCCAGTAGAGCCCGACAGAGCCCGACAGAGCCCGACAGAGCCCGACAGGGCACAGTAGAGCCCGACAGAGCCCGACAGAGCCCGACAGAGCCCGACAGGGCCCGACAGGGCCCAGTAGAGCCCGACAGAGCCCGACAGAGCCCAGTAGAGCCCGACAGAGCCCGACAGAGCCCGACAGAGCCCGACAGGGCCCGACAGAGCCCGACAGAGCCCGACAGAACCCGACAGAGCCCGACAGAGACCAGTAGAGCCCGACAGAGCCCGACAGAGCCCGACAGAGCCCGACAGGGCCCAGTAGAGCCCAGAAGAGCCCGACAGAGCCCAGTAGAGCCCGCAGAGCCCGACAGAGCCCGACAGAGCCCAACAGAGCCCGACAGGGCCCGACAGAGCCCGACAGAGCCCAGTAGAGCCCGACAGAGCCCGACAGAGCCCGACAGAGCCCGACAGGGCCCGACAGAGCCCGACAGAGCCCGACAGAGCCCAGTAGAGCCCGACAGAGCCCGACAGAGCCCGACAGAGCCCAGTAGAGCCCGACAGAGCCCGACAGGGACCGACAGAGCCCGACAGGGCCCAGTAGAGCCCGACAGAGCCCGACAGAGCCCAGTAGAGCCCGACAGAGCCCGACAGAGCCCGACAGAGCCCGACAGAGCCCGACAGAGCCCGACAGGGCCCGACAGAGCCCGACAGAGCCCGACAGAGCCCGAAAGGGCCCAGTAGAGACCGACAGAGCCCGACAGAGCCCGACAGGGCCCGACAGGGCCCGACAGGGCCCAGTAGAGCCCGACAGGGCCCGACAGGGGCCGACAGGGCCCGACAGGGCCCAGTAGAACCCGACAGAGACCGACAGAGCCCAGTAGAGCCCGACAGAGCCCGACAGAGCCCGACAGAGCCCGACACAGACCAGTAGAGCCCGACAGAGCCCGACAGGGCCCGACAGAGCCCGACAGAGCCCGACAGAGCCCAGTAGAGCCCAGTAGAGCCCGACAGAGCCCGACAGAGCCCGACAGGGCCCAGTAGAGCCCAGTAGAGCCCGACAGAGCCCAGTAGAGCCCGACAGAGCCCGACAGAGCCCGACAGGGCCCGACAGGGCCCGACAGAGCCCGACAGAGCCCAGTAGAGCCCGACAGAGACCGACAGAGCCCGACAGGGCCCGACAGAGCCCGACAGAGCCCAGTAGAGCCCGACAGAGCCCGACAGAGCCCGACAGAGCCCGACAGGGCCCAGTAGAGCCCAGTAGAGCCCGACAGAGCCCAGTAGAGCCCGACAGAGCCCGACAGAGCCCGACAGAGCCCGACAGGGCCCGACAGGGCCCGACAGGGCCCGACAGGGCCCGACAGAGCCCGACAGAGGCCGACAGAGCCCGACAGGGCCCAGTAGAGCTCGACAGAGCCCGACAGAGCCCGACAGAGCTCGACAGGGCCCAGTAGAGCCCGACAGAGCCCGACAGAGCTCAGTAGAGCCCAGTAGAGCCCGACAGATCCTGACAGGGCCCGACAGGGCCCAGTAGAGCCCGACAGAGCCCGACAGAGCCCGACAGGGCCCGACAGGGCCCAGTAGAGCCCGACAGAGCCCGACAGAGCCCAGTAGAGCCCGACAGAGCCCGAGAGAGCCCGACAGAGCCCGACAGGGCCCGACAGAGCCCGACAGAACCCGACAGAGCCCGACAGAGCCCAGTAGAGCCCGACAGAGCCCGACAGAGCCCGACAGAGCCCGACAGGGCCCGACAGGACCCAGTAGAGCCCGACAGAGCCCGACAGGGCCCGACAGGGCCCGACAGGGCCCAGTAGAGCCCGACAGAGCCCGACAGAGCCCGACAGAGCCCGACAGGGCCCGACAGAGCCCGACAGAGCCCAGTAGAGCCCGACAGAGCCCGACAGAGCCCGACAGGGCCCGACAGGGCCCGACAGGGAACAGTAGAGCCCTGTAGAGCCCGACAGAGCTCAGTAGAGCCCGACAGAGCCCGACAGAGCCCGACAGAGCCCGACAGGGCCCGACAGGGCCCGACAGGGCCCAGTAGAGCCCGACAGAGCCCGACAGAGCCCGACACAGCCCGACAGAGCCCGACAGGGCCCAGTAGAGCCCGACAGAGCCCGACAGAGCCCAGTAGAGCCCAGTAGAGCCTGACAGAGCCCGACAAAGCCCGACAGAGCCCGACAGGGCCCGACAGGGAACAGTAGAGCCCAGTAGAGCCCGACAGAGCCCGACAGAGCCCGACAGAGCCCGACAGGGCCCGACAGGGCCCAGTAGAGCCCGACAGAGCCCGACAGAGCTCGACAGAGCCCGACAGAACCCCCCAGAGCCCGACAGAGCCCGACAGAGCCCGACAGGGCCCGACAGGGCCCGACAGAGCCCGACAGAGCCCGACAGGGCCCAGTAGAGCCCGACAGAGCCCGACAGAGCCCGACAGAGCCCGACAGGGCCCGACAGGGCCCAGTAGAGCCCGACAGTGCCCGACAGAGCCCGACAGAGCCCGACAGGGCCCGACAGAGCCCGACAGAGCCCGACAGGGCCCGACAGGGCCCAGTAGAGCCCGACAGAGCCCGACAGAGCCCGACAGAGCCCGACAGGGCCCGACAGGGCCCGACAGGGCCCAGTAGAGCCCGACAGAGCCCGACAGAGCCCGACAGAGCCCGACAGGGCTGGACAGGGCCCAGTAGAGCCCGACAGAGCCCGACAGGGCCCGACAGGGCCCGACAGGGCCCAGTAGAGCCCGACAGAGCCCGACAGAGCCCGACAGAGCCCGACAGGGCCCGACAGGGCCGAGTAGAGCCCGACAGAGCCCGACAGAGCCCAGTAGTGCCCAGTAGAGCCCGACAGAGCCCGACAGAGCCCGACAGAACCCGACAGAGCCCGACAGGGCCCGACAGAGCCCGACAGGGACCGACAGGGCCCGACAGAGCCCAGTAGAGCCCGATAGAGCCCGACAGAGCCCGACAGAGCCCGACAGGGCCCGACAGGGCCCGTCAGAGCCCGACAGAGCCCAGTAGAGCCCGACAGAGCCCGACAGAGCCCGACAGAGCCCGACAGGGCCCGACAGAGCCCGACAGAGCCCAGTAGAGCCCGACAGAGCCCAACAGAGACCGACAGAGCCCGACATAGCCCGACAGGGCCCGACAGAGCCCGACAGAGCCCGACAGAGCCCGACAGAGCCCAGTAGAGCCCAGTTGAGCCCGACAGAGCCCGACAGAGCCCGACAGGGCTCGACAGGGCCCGACAGGGCCCAGTAGAGCCCGACAGAGCCCGACAGAGCCCGACAGAGCCCGACAGGGCCCGACAGGGCCCAGTAGAGCCCGACAGAGCCCGACAGAGCCCGACAGAGCCCGACAGGGCCCGACAGGGCCCGACAGAGCCCGACAGAGCACGACAGGGCCCAGTAGAGCCCGACAGAGCCCGACAGAGCCCGACAGAGCCCGACAGCGCCCAGTAGAGCCCGACAGAGCCCGACAGAGCCCGACAGAGCCCATCAGGGCCCGACAGGGCCCGACAGAGCCCGACAGGGCCCGACAGAGCCCGAGAGAGCCCGACAGAACCCGACAGGGCCCGACAGGGCCCAGTAGAGCCCGACAGAGCCCGACAGAGCCCGACAGGGCCCGACAGGTCCCGACAGGGCCCGACAGGGCCCGGCAGAGCCCGGCAGAGCCCGGCAGAGCCCGACAGGGCCCAGTAGAGCCCGACAGGGCCCAGTAGAGCCCGACAGAGCCCGACAGGGCCCGACAGAGCCCGACAGGGCCCGACAGAGCCCGACAGAGCCCGACAGAGCCCGACATATCCCGACAGAGCCCGACAGAGCCCGACAGAGCCCGACAGGGCCCGACAGGGCCCGACAGAGCCCGACAGAGCCCGACATGGCCCGACATGGCCCGACAGAGCCCGACAGAGCCCGACAGAGCCCGACAGGGACCGACAGAACCCGACAGAGCCCAGTAGAGCCCGACAGAGCCCGACAGAGCCCGACAGAGCCCGACAGCGCCCAGTAGAGCCCGACAGAGCCCGACAGAGCCCGACAGAGCCCATCAGGGCCCGACAGGGCCCGACAGAGCCCGACAGGGCCCGACAGAGCCCGACAGAGCCCGACAGAACCCGACAGGGCCCGACAGGGCCCAGTAGAGCCCGACAGAGCCCGACAGAGCCCGACAGGGCCCGACAGGGCCCGACAGGGCCCGACAGGGCCCGGCAGAGCCCGGCAGAGCCCGGCAGAGCCCGACAGGGCCCAGTAGAGCCCGACAGGGCCCAGTAGAGCCCGACAGAGCCCGACAGGGCCCGACAGAGCCCGACAGGGCCCGACAGAGCCCGACAGAGCCCGACAGAGCCCGACATATCCCGACAGAGCCCGACAGAGCCCGACAGAGCCCGACAGGGCCCGACAGGGCCCGACAGAGCCCGACAGAGCCCGACATGGCCCGACATGGCCCGACAGAGCCCGACAGAGCCCGACAGGGACCGACAGAACCCGACAGAGCCCAGTAGAGCCCGACAGAGCCCGACAGAGCCCGACAGAGCCCGACAGAGCCCAGTAGAGCCCGACAGAGCCCGACAGAGCCCGACAGGGCTCGACAGGGCCCGACAGGGCCCAGTGGAGCCCGACAGAGCCCGACAGAGCCCAACAGAGCCCGACAGAGTCCAGTAGAGCCCGACAGAGCCCGACAGAGCCCGACAGAGCTCGACAGAGCACAGTAGAGCCCGACAGGGCCCGACAGGGCCCAGTAGAGCCCGACAGGGCCCGACAGGGCCCGACAGAGCCCAGTAGAGCCCAGTAGAGCCCGACAGAGCCCGACAGAGCCCGACAGAGCCCGACAGGGCCCGACAGAGCCCGACAGGGCCCAACAGAGCCCGACAGAGCCCGACAGAGCCCAGTAGAGCCCGACAGAGCCCGACAGAGCCCGACAGGCCCCGACAGGGCCCGACAGGGCCCGACAGAGCCCGACAGAACCCGACAGAGCCCAGTAGAGCCCAGTAGAGCCCGACAGAGCCCGACAGAGCCCGACAGGGCCCGAAAGTGCCCGACAGAGCCCGACAGAGCCCGACAGAGCCCAGTAGAGCCCGACAGAGCACGACAGAGCCCGACAGGGCCCGACAGAGCCCGACAGGGCCCGACAGAGCCCGATAGGGCCCGACAGAGCACGACAGAGCCCGACAGAGCCCGACAGAGCCCGACAGGGCCCAGTAGAGCCCGACAGAACCCGACACAGCCCGACAGGGCCCGACAGGGCCCGACAGAGCCCGACAGAGCCCGACAGAGCCCGACAGGGCCCGACAGAGCCCGACAGAGCCCGACAGAGCCCGACAGGGCCCAGTAGAGCCCGACAGAGCCCGACAGAGCCCGACAGAGCCCAGTAGAGCCCGACAGAGCCCGACAGAGCCCGACAGAGCCCAGTAGAGCCCGACAGAGCCCGACAGAGCCCAGTAGAGCCCGACAGAGTCCGACAGAGCCCGAAAGAGCCCGACAGAGCCCGACAGGGCCTGACAGAGCCCGACAGGGCCCGACAGGGCCCGACAGAGCCCGACAGAGCCCGACAGGGCCCAGTAGAGCCCGACAGAGCCCGACAGAGCCCGACAGAGCCCGACAGGGCCCGACAGGGCCCAGTAGAGCCCGACAGAGCCCGACAGAGCCCAGTAGAGCCCAGTAGAGCCCGACAGAGCCCGACAGAGCCCGACAGAGCCCGACAGGGCCCAGTAGAGCCCGACAGAGCCCGACAGAGCCCAGTAGAGCCCGACAGAGCCCGACAGAGCCCGACAGGGCCCGACAGGGCCCGACAGAGCCCGACAGAACCCGACAGAGCCCGACAGAGCCCAGTAGAGCCCGACAGAGCCCGACAGAGCCCGACAGGGCCCAGTAGAGCCCAGAAGAGCCCGACAGAGCCCAGTAGAGCCCGCAGAGCCCAACAGAGCCCGACAGAGCCCGACAGGGCCCGACAGGACCCAGTAGAGCCGACAGAGCCCGACAGGGCCCGACAGGGCCCGACAGGGCCCAGTAGAGCCCGACAGAGCCCGACAGAGCCCGACAGAGCCCGACAGGGCCCGACAGAGCCCGACAGAGCCCAGTAGAGCCCGACAGAGCCCGACAGAGCCCGACAGGGCCCGACAGGGCCCGACAGGGAACAGTAGAGCCCTGTAGAGCCCGACAGAGCTCAGTAGAGCCCGACAGAGCCCGACAGAGCCCGACAGAGCCCGACAGGGCCCGACAGGGCCCGACAGGGCCCAGTAGAGCCCGACAGAGCCCGACAGAGCCCGACAGAGCCCGACAGAGCCCGACAGGGCCCAGTAGAGCCCGACAGAGCCCGACAGAGCCCAGTAGAGCCCAGTAGAGCCTGACAGAGCCCGACAAAGCCCGACAGAGCCCGACAGGGCCCGACAGGGAACAGTAGAGCCCAGTAGAGCCCGACAGAGCCCGACAGAGCCCGACAGAGCCCGACAGGGCCCGACAGGGCCCAGTAGAGCCCGACAGAGCCCGACAGAGCTCGACAGAGCCCGACAGAACCCCCCAGAGCCCGACAGAGCCCGACAGAGCCCGACAGGGCCCGACAGGGCCCGACAGAGCCCGACAGAGCCCGACAGGGCCCAGTAGAGCCCGACAGAGCCCGACAGAGCCCGACAGAGCCCGACAGGGCCCGACAGGGCCCAGTAGAGCCCGACAGTGCCCGACAGAGCCCGACAGAGCCCGACAGGGCCCGACAGAGCCCGACAGAGCCCGACAGGGCCCGACAGGGCCCAGTAGAGCCCGACAGAGCCCGACAGAGCCCGACAGAGCCCGACAGGGCCCGACAGGGCCCGACAGGGCCCAGTAGAGCCCGACAGAGCCCGACAGAGCCCGACAGAGCCCGACAGGGCTGGACAGGGCCCAGTAGAGCCCGACAGAGCCCGACAGGGCCCGACAGGGCCCGACAGGGCCCAGTAGAGCCCGACAGAGCCCGACAGAGCCCGACAGAGCCCGACAGGCCCGAACCGGGCCCGAGGGCCGAGTAGAGCCCGACAGAGCCCGACAGAGCCCAGTAGTGCCCAGTAGAGCCCGACAGAGCCCGACAGAGCCCGACAGAACCCGACAGAGCCCGACAGGGCCCGACAGAGCCCGACAGGGACCGACAGGGCCCGACAGAGCCCAGTAGAGCCCGATAGAGCCCGACAGAGCCCGACAGAGCCCGACAGGGCCCGACAGGGCCCGTCAGAGCCCGACAGAGCCCAGTAGAGCCCGACAGAGCCCGACAGAGCCCGACAGAGCCCGACAGGGCCCGACAGAGCCCGACAGAGCCCAGTAGAGCCCGACAGAGCCCAACAGAGACCGACAGAGCCCGACATAGCCCGACAGGGCCCGACAGAGCCCGACAGAGCCCGACAGAGCCCGACAGAGCCCAGTAGAGCCCAGTTGAGCCCGACAGAGCCCGACAGAGCCCGACAGGGCTCGACAGGGCCCGACAGGGCCCAGTAGAGCCCGACAGAGCCCGACAGAGCCCGACAGAGCCCGACAGGGCCCGACAGGGCCCAGTAGAGCCCGACAGAGCCCGACAGAGCCCGACAGAGCCCGACAGGGCCCGACAGGGCCCGACAGAG
The DNA here is from genome assembly GCF_036013445.1 of Caloenas nicobarica. Classification (NCBI taxonomy): domain Eukaryota; kingdom Metazoa; phylum Chordata; class Aves; order Columbiformes; family Columbidae; genus Caloenas; species Caloenas nicobarica. The sequence goes on from NW_027017198.1 coordinate 166,406, forward strand.
CCCGACAGAGCACGACAGGGCCCAGTAGAGCCCGACAGAGCCCGACAGAGCCCGACAGAGCCCGACAGCGCCCAGTAGAGCCCGACAGAGCCCGACAGAGACCGACAGAGCCCATCAGGGCCCGACAGGGCCCGACAGAGCCCGACAGGGCCCGACAGAGCCCGACAGAGCCCGACAGAACCCGACAGGGCCCGACAGGGCCCAGTAGAGCCCGACAGAGCCCGACAGAGCCCGACAGGGCCCGACAGGGCCCGACAGGGCCCGACAGGGCCCGGCAGAGCCCGGCAGAGCCCGGCAGAGCCCGACAGGGCCCAGTAGAGCCCGACAGGGCCCAGTAGAGCCCGACAGAGCCCGACAGGGCCCGACAGAGCCCGACAGGGCCCGACAGAGCCCGACAGAGCCCGACAGAGCCCGACATATCCCGACAGAGCCCGACAGAGCCCGACAGAGCCCGACAGGGCCCGACAGGGCCCGACAGAGCCCGACAGAGCCCGACATGGCCCGACATGGCCCGACAGAGCCCGACAGAGCCCGACAGAGCCCGACAGGGACCGACAGAACCCGACAGAGCCCAGTAGAGCCCGACAGAGCCCGACAGAGCCCGACAGAGCCCGACAGCGCCCAGTAGAGCCCGACAGAGCCCGACAGAGCCCGACAGAGCCCATCAGGGCCCGACAGGGCCCGACAGAGCCCGACAGGGCCCGACAGAGCCCGACAGAGCCCGACAGAGCCCGACAGGGCCCGACAGGGCCCAGTAGAGCCCGACAGAGCCCGACAGAGCCCGACAGGGCCCGACAGGGCCCGACAGGGCCCGACAGGGCCCGGCAGAGCCCGGCAGAGCCCGGCAGAGCCCGACAGGGCCCAGTAGAGCCCGACAGGGCCCAGTAGAGCCCGACAGAGCCCGACAGGGCCCGACAGAGCCCGACAGGGCCCGACAGAGCCCGACAGAGCCCGACAGAGCCCGACATATCCCGACAGAGCCCGACAGAGCCCGACAGAGCCCGACAGGGCCCGACAGGGCCCGACAGAGCCCGACAGAGCCCGACATGGCCCGACATGGCCCGACAGAGCCCGACAGAGCCCGACAGGGACCGACAGAACCCGACAGAGCCCAGTAGAGCCCGACAGAGCCCGACAGAGCCCGACAGAGCCCGACAGAGCCCAGTAGAGCCCGACAGAGCCCGACAGAGCCCGACAGGGCTCGACAGGGCCCGACAGGGCCCAGTGGAGCCCGACAGAGCCCGACAGAGCCCAACAGAGCCCGACAGAGTCCAGTAGAGCCCGACAGAGCCCGACAGAGCCCGACAGAGCCCGACAGAGCACAGTAGAGCCCGACAGGGCCCGACAGGGCCCAGTAGAGCCCGACAGGGCCCGACAGGGCCCGACAGAGCCCAGTAGAGCCCAGTAGAGCCCGACAGAGCCCGACAGAGCCCGACAGAGCCCGACAGGGCCCGACAGAGCCCGACAGGGCCCAACAGAGCCCGACAGAGCCCGACAGAGCCCAGTAGAGCCCGACAGAGCCCGACAGAGCCCGACAGCCCCCGACAGGGCCCGACAGGGCCCGACAGAGCCCGACAGAACCCGACAGAGCCCAGTAGAGCCCAGTAGAGCCCGACAGAGCCCGACAGAGCCCGACAGGGCCCGAAAGTGCCCGACAGAGCCCGACAGAGCCCGACAGAGCCCAGTAGAGCCCGACAGAGCACGACAGAGCCCGACAGGGCCCGACAGAGCCCGACAGGGCCCGACAGAGCCCGATAGGGCCCGACAGAGCACGACAGAGCCCGACAGAGCCCGACAGAGCCCGACAGGGCCCAGTAGAGCCCGACAGAGCCCGACACAGCCCGACAGGGCCCGACAGGGCCCGACAGAGCCCGACAGAGCCCGACAGAGCCCGACAGGGCCCGACAGAGCCCGACAGAGCCCGACAGAGCCCGACAGGGCCCAGTAGAGCCCGACAGAGCCCGACAGAGCCCGACAGAGCCCAGTAGAGCCCGACAGAGCCCGACAGAGCCCGACAGAGCCCAGTAGAGCCCGACAGAGCCCGACAGAGCCCAGTAGAGCCCGACAGAGTCCGACAGAGCCCGAAAGAGCCCGACAGAGCCCGACAGGGCCTGACAGAGCCCGACAGGGCCCGACAGGGCCCGACAGAGCCCGACAGAGCCCGACAGGGCCCAGTAGAGCCCGACAGAGCCCGACAGAGCCCGACAGAGCCCGACAGGGCCCGACAGGGCCCAGTAGAGCCCGACAGAGCCCGACAGAGCCCAGTAGAGCCCAGTAGAGCCCGACAGAGCCCGACAGAGCCCGACAGAGCCCGACAGGGCCCAGTAGAGCCCAGCAGAGCCTGACAGAGCCCGACAAAGCCCGACAGAGCCCGACAGGGCCCGACAGGGAACAGTAGAGCCCAGTAGAGCCCGACAGAGCCCGACAGAGCCCGACAGAGCCCGACAGGGCCCGACAGGGCCCAGTAGAGCCCGACAGAGCCCGACAGAGCTCGACAGAGCCCGACAGAACCCCCCAGAGCCCGACAGAGCCCGACAGAGCCCGACAGGGCCCGACAGGGCCCAGTAGAGCCCGACAGAGCCCGACAGAGCCCGACAGAGCCCGACAGAGCCCGACAGGGCCCAGTAGAGCCCGACAGAGCCCGACAGAGCCCAGTAGAGCCCAGTAGAGCCTGACAGAGCCCGACAAAGCCCGACAGAGCCCGACAGGGCCCGACAGGGAACAGTAGAGCCCAGTAGAGCCCGACAGAGCCCGACAGAGCCCGACAGAGCCCGACAGGGCCCGACAGGGCCCAGTAGAGCCCGACAGAGCCCGACAGAGCTCGACAGAGCCCGACAGAACCCCCCAGAGCCCGACAGAGCCCGACAGAGCCCGACAGGGCCCGACAGGGCCCGACAGAGCCCGACAGAGCCCGACAGGGCCCAGTAGAGCCCGACAGAGCCCGACAGAGCCCGACAGAGCCCGACAGGGCCCGACAGGGCCCAGTAGAGCCCGACAGTGCCCGACAGAGCCCGACAGAGCCCGACAGGGCCCGACAGAGCCCGACAGAGCCCGACAGGGCCCGACAGGGCCCAGTAGAGCCCGACAGAGCCCGACAGAGCCCGACAGAGCCCGACAGGGCCCGACAGGGCCCGACAGGGCCCAATAGAGCCCGACAGAGCCCGACAGAGCCCGACAGAGCCCGACAGGGCTGGACAGGGCCCAGTAGAGCCCGACAGAGCCCGACAGGGCCCGACAGGGCCCGACAGGGCCCAGTAGAGCCCGACAGAGCCCGACAGAGCCCGACAGAGCCCGACAGGGCCCGACAGGGCCGAGTAGAGCCCGACAGAGCCCGACAGAGCCCAGTAGTGCCCAGTAGAGCCCGACAGAGCCCGACAGAGCCCGACAGAACCCGACAGAGCCCGACAGGGCCCGACAGAGCCCGACAGGGACCGACAGGGCCCGACAGAGCCCAGTAGAGCCCGATAGAGCCCGACAGAGCCCGACAGAGCCCGACAGGGCCCGACAGGGCCCGTCAGAGCCCGACAGAGCCCAGTAGAGCCCGACAGAGCCCGACAGAGCCCGACAGAGCCCGACAGGGCCCGACAGAGCCCGACAGAGCCCAGTAGAGCCCGACAGAGCCCAACAGAGACCGACAGAGCCCGACATAGCCCGACAGGGCCCGACAGAGCCCGACAGAGCCCGACAGAGCCCGACAGAGCCCAGTAGAGCCCAGTTGAGCCCGACAGAGCCCGACAGAGCCCGACAGGGCTCGACAGGGCCCGACAGGGCCCAGTAGAGCCCGACAGAGCCCGACAGAGCCCGACAGAGCCCGACAGGGCCCGACAGGGCCCAGTAGAGCCCGACAGAGCCCGACAGAGCCCGACAGAGCCCGACAGGGCCCGACAGGGCCCGACAGAGCCCGACAGAGCACGACAGGGCCCAGTAGAGCCCGACAGAGCCCGACAGAGCCCGACAGAGCCCGACAGCGCCCAGTAGAGCCCGACAGAGCCCGACAGAGACCGACAGAGCCCATCAGGGCCCGACAGGGCCCGACAGAGCCCGACAGGGCCCGACAGAGCCCGACAGAGCCCGACAGAACCCGACAGGGCCCGACAGGGCCCAGTAGAGCCCGACAGAGCCCGACAGAGCCCGACAGGGCCCGACAGGGCCCGACAGGGCCCGACAGGGCCCGGCAGAGCCCGGCAGAGCCCGACAGAGCCCGACATATCCCGACAGAGCCCGACAGAGCCCGACAGAGCCCGACAGGGCCCGACAGGGCCCGACAGAGCCCGACAGAGCCCGACATGGCCCGACATGGCCCGACAGAGCCCGACAGAGCCCGACAGGGCCCAGTAGAGCCCGACAGAGCCCGACAGGGCCCGACAGAGCCCGACAGGGCCCGACAGAGCCCGACAGAGCCCGACAGAGCCCGACATATCCCGACAGAGCCCGACAGAGCCCGACAGAGCCCGACAGGGCCCGACAGGGCCCGACAGAGCCCGACAGAGCCCGACATGGCCCGACATGGCCCGACAGAGCCCGACAGAGCCCGACAGAGCCCGACAGGGACCGACAGAACCCGACAGAGCCCAGTAGAGCCCGACAGAGCCCGACAGAGCCCGACAGAGCCCGACAGCGCCCAGTAGAGCCCGACAGAGCCCGACAGAGCCCGACAGAGCCCATCAGGGCCCGACAGGGCCCGACAGAGCCCGACAGGGCCCGACAGAGCCCGACAGAGCCCGACAGAACCCGACAGGGCCCGACAGGGCCCAGTAGAGCCCGACAGAGCCCGACAGAGCCCGACAGGGCCCGACAGGGCCCGACAGGGCCCGACAGGGCCCGGCAGAGCCCGGCAGAGCCCGGCAGAGCCCGACAGGGCCCAGTAGAGCCCGACAGGGCCCAGTAGAGCCCGACAGAGCCCGACAGGGCCCGACAGAGCCCGACAGGGCCCGACAGAGCCCGACAGAGCCCGACAGAGCCCGACATATCCCGACAGAGCCCGACAGAGCCCGACAGAGCCCGACAGGGCCCGACAGGGCCCGACAGAGCCCGACAGAGCCCGACATGGCCCGACATGGCCCGACAGAGCCCGACAGAGCCCGACAGGGACCGACAGAACCCGACAGAGCCCAGTAGAGCCCGACAGAGCCCGACAGAGCCCGACAGATCCCGACAGAGCCCAGTAGAGCCCGACAGAGCCCGACAGAGCCCGACAGGGCTCGACAGGGCCCGACAGGGCCCAGTGGAGCCCGACAGAGCCCGACAGAGCCCAACAGAGCCCGACAGAGTCCAGTAGAGCCCGACAGAGCCCGACAGAGCCCGACAGAGCCCGACAGAGCACAGTAGAGCCCGACAGGGCCCGACAGGGCCCAGTAGAGCCCGACAGGGCCCGACAGGGCCCGACAGAGCCCAGTAGAGCCCAGTAGAGCCCGACAGAGCCCGACAGAGCCCGACAGAGCCCGACAGGGCCCGACAGAGCCCGACAGGGCCCAACAGAGCCCGACAGAGCCCGACAGAGCCCAGTAGAGCCCGACAGAGCCCGACAGAGCCCGACAGGCCCCGACAGGGCCCGACAGGGCCCGACAGAGCCCGACAGAACCCGACAGAGCCCAGTAGAGCCCAGTAGAGCCCGACAGAGCCCGACAGAGCCCGACAGGGCCCGAAAGTGCCCGACAGAGCCCGACAGAGCCCGACAGAGCCCAGTAGAGCCCGACAGAGCACGACAGAGCCCGACAGGGCCCGACAGAGCCCGACAGGGCCCGACAGAGCCCGATAGGGCCCGACAGAGCACGACAGAGCCCGACAGAGCCCGACAGAGCCCGACAGGGCCCAGTAGAGCCCGACAGAGCCCGACACAGCCCGACAGGGCCCGACAGGGCCCGACAGAGCCCGACAGAGCCCGACAGAGCCCGACAGGGCCCGACAGAGCCCGACAGAGCCCGACAGAGCCCGACAGGGCCCAGTAGAGCCCGACAGAGCCCGACAGAGCCCGACAGAGCCCAGTAGAGCCCGACAGAGCCCGACAGAGCCCGACAGAGCCCAGTAGAGCCCGACAGAGCCCGACAGAGCCCAGTAGAGCCCGACAGAGTCCGACAGAGCCCGAAAGAGCCCGACAGAGCCCGACAGGGCCTGACAGAGCCCGACAGGGCCCGACAGGGCCCGACAGAGCCCGACAGAGCCCGACAGGGCCCAGTAGAGCCCGACAGAGCCCGACAGAGCCCGACAGAGCCCGACAGGGCCCGACAGGGCCCAGTAGAGCCCGACAGAGCCCGACAGAGCCCAGTAGAGCCCAGTAGAGCCCGACAGAGCCCGACAGAGCCCGACAGAGCCCGACAGGGCCCAGTAGAGCCCGACAGAGCCCGACAGAGCCCAGTAGAGCCCGACAGAGCCCGACAGAGCCCGACAGGGCCCGACAGGGCCCGACAGAGCCCGACAGAACCCGACAGAGCCCGACAGAGCCCAGTAGAGCCCGACAGAGCCCGACAGAGCCCGACAGGGCCCAGTAGAGCCCAGAAGAGCCCGACAGAGCCCAGTAGAGCCCGCAGAGCCCAACAGAGCCCGACAGAGCCCGACAGAGCCCGACAGGGCCCGACAGAGCCCGACAGAGCCCAGTAGAGCCCGACAGAGCCCGACAGAGCCCGACAGAGCCCAGTAGAGCCCGACAGAGCCCGACAGGGCCCGACAGAGCCCGACAGGGCCCAGTAGAGCCCGACAGAGCCCGACAGAGCCCAGTAGAGCCCGACAGAGCCCGACAGAGCCCGACAGAGCCCGACACAGACCAGTAGAGCCCGACAGAGCCCGACAGGGCCCGACAGAGCCCGACAGAGCCCGACAGAGCCCAGTAGAGCCCAGTAGAGCCCGACAGAGCCCGACAGAGCCCGACAGGGCCCAGTAGAGCCCAGTAGAGCCCGACAGAGCCCAGTAGAGCCCGACAGAGCCCGACAGAGCCCGACAGGGCCCGACAGGGCCCGACAGAGCCCGACAGAGCCCAGTAGAGCCCGACAGAGACCGACAGAGCCCGACAGGGCCCGACAGAGCCCGACAGAGCCCAGTAGAGCCCGACAGAGCCCGACAGAGCCCGACAGAGCCCGACAGGGCCCAGTAGAGCCCAGTAGAGCCCGACAGAGCCCAGTAGAGCCCGACAGAGCCCGACAGAGCCCGACAGAGCCCGACAGGGCCCGACAGGGCCCGACAGGGCCCGACAGAGCCCGACAGAGGCCGACAGAGCCCGACAGGGCCCAGTAGAGCTCGACAGAGCCCGACAGAGCCCGACAGAGCTCGACAGGGCCCAGTAGAGCCCGACAGAGCCCGACAGAGCTCAGTAGAGCCCAGTAGAGCCCGACAGATCCTGACAGGGCCCGACAGGGCCCAGTAGAGCCCGACAGAGCCCGACAGAGCCCGACAGGGCCCGACAGGGCCCAGTAGAGCCCGACAGAGCCCGACAGAGCCCAGTAGAGCCCGACAGAGCCCGAGAGAGCCCGACAGAGCCCGACAGGGCCCGACAGAGCCCGACAGAACCCGACAGAGCCCGACAGAGCCCAGTAGAGCCCGACAGAGCCCGACAGAGCCCGACAGAGCCCGACAGGGCCCGACAGGACCCAGTAGAGCCCGACAGAGCCCGACAGGGCCCGACAGGGCCCGACAGGGCCCAGTAGAGCCCGACAGAGCCCGACAGAGCCCGACAGAGCCCGACAGGGCCCGACAGAGCCCGACAGAGCCCAGTAGAGCCCGACAGAGCCCGACAGAGCCCGACAGGGCCCGACAGGGCCCGACAGGGAACAGTAGAGCCCTGTAGAGCCCGACAGAGCTCAGTAGAGCCCGACAGAGCCCGACAGAGCCCGACAGAGCCCGACAGGGCCCGACAGGGCCCGACAGGGCCCAGTAGAGCCCGACAGAGCCCGACAGAGCCCGACAGAGCCCGACAGAGCCCGACAGGGCCCAGTAGAGCCCGACAGAGCCCGACAGAGCCCAGTAGAGCCCAGTAGAGCCTGACAGAGCCCGACAAAGCCCGACAGAGCCCGACAGGGCCCGACAGGGAACAGTAGAGCCCAGTAGAGCCCGACAGAGCCCGACAGAGCCCGACAGAGCCCGACAGGGCCCGACAGGGCCCAGTAGAGCCCGACAGAGCCCGACAGAGCTCGACAGAGCCCGACAGAACCCCCCAGAGCCCGACAGAGCCCGACAGAGCCCGACAGGGCCCGACAGGGCCCGACAGAGCCCGACAGAGCCCGACAGGGCCCAGTAGAGCCCGACAGAGCCCGACAGAGCCCGACAGAGCCCGACAGGGCCCGACAGGGCCCAGTAGAGCCCGACAGTGCCCGACAGAGCCCGACAGAGCCCGACAGGGCCCGACAGAGCCCGACAGAGCCCGACAGGGCCCGACAGGGCCCAGTAGAGCCCGACAGAGCCCGACAGAGCCCGACAGAGCCCGACAGGGCCCGACAGGGCCCGACAGGGCCCAGTAGAGCCCGACAGAGCCCGACAGAGCCCGACAGAGCCCGACAGGGCTGGACAGGGCCCAGTAGAGCCCGACAGAGCCCGACAGGGCCCGACAGGGCCCGACAGGGCCCAGTAGAGCCCGACAGAGCCCGACAGAGCCCGACAGACCCCGACAGGGCCCGACAGGGCCGAGTAGAGCCCGACAGAGCCCGACAGAGCCCAGTAGTGCCCAGTAGAGCCCGACAGAGCCCGACAGAGCCCGACAGAACCCGACAGAGCCCGACAGGGCCCGACAGAGCCCGACAGGGACCGACAGGGCCCGACAGAGCCCAGTAGAGCCCGATAGAGCCCGACAGAGCCCGACAGAGCCCGACAGGGCCCGACAGGGCCCGTCAGAGCCCGACAGAGCCCAGTAGAGCCCGACAGAGCCCGACAGAGCCCGACAGAGCCCGACAGGGCCCGACAGAGCCCGACAGAGCCCAGTAGAGCCCGACAGAGCCCAACAGAGACCGACAGAGCCCGACATAGCCCGACAGGGCCCGACAGAGCCCGACAGAGCCCGACAGAGCCCGACAGAGCCCAGTAGAGCCCAGTTGAGCCCGACAGAGCCCGACAGAGCCCGACAGGGCTCGACAGGGCCCGACAGGGCCCAGTAGAGCCCGACAGAGCCCGACAGAGCCCGACAGAGCCCGACAGGGCCCGACAGGGCCCAGTAGAGCCCGACAGAGCCCGACAGAGCCCGACAGAGCCCGACAGGGCCCGACAGGGCCCGACAGAGCCCGACAGAGCACGACAGGGCCCAGTAGAGCCCGACAGAGCCCGACAGAGCCCGACAGAGCCCGACAGCGCCCAGTAGAGCCCGACAGAGCCCGACAGAGCCCGACAGAGCCCATCAGGGCCCGACAGGGCCCGACAGAGCCCGACAGGGCCCGACAGAGCCCGACAGAGCCCGACAGAACCCGACAGGGCCCGACAGGGCCCAGTAGAGCCCGACAGAGCCCGACAGAGCCCGACAGGGCCCGACAGGGCCCGACAGGGCCCGGCAGAGCCCGGCAGAGCCCGGCAGAGCCCGACAGGGCCCAGTAGAGCCCGACAGGGCCCAGTAGAGCCCGACAGAGCCCGACAGGGCCCGACAGAGCCCGACAGGGCCCGACAGAGCCCGACAGAGCCCGACAGAGCCCGACATATCCCGACAGAGCCCGACAGAGCCCGACAGAGCCCGACAGGGCCCGACAGGGCCCGACAGAGCCCGACAGAGCCCGACATGGCCCGACATGGCCCGACAGAGCCCGACAGAGCCCGACAGAGCCCGACAGGGACCGACAGAACCCGACAGAGCCCAGTAGAGCCCGACAGAGCCCGACAGAGCCCGACAGAGCCCGACAGCGCCCAGTAGAGCCCGACAGAGCCCGACAGAGCCCGACAGAGCCCATCAGGGCCCGACAGGGCCCGACAGAGCCCGACAGGGCCCGACAGAGCCCGACAGAGCCCGACAGAACCCGACAGGGCCCGACAGGGCCCAGTAGAGCCCGACAGAGCCCGACAGAGCCCGACAGGGCCCGACAGGGCCCGACAGGGCCCGACAGGGCCCGGCAGAGCCCGGCAGAGCCCGGCAGAGCCCGACAGGGCCCAGTAGAGCCCGACAGGGCCCAGTAGAGCCCGACAGAGCCCGACAGGGCCCGACAGAGCCCGACAGGGCCCGACAGAGCCCGACAGAGCCCGACAGAGCCCGACATATCCCGACAGAGCCCGACAGAGCCCGACAGAGCCCGACAGGGCCCGACAGGGCCCGACAGAGCCCGACAGAGCCCGACATGGCCCGACATGGCCCGACAGAGCCCGACAGAGCCCGACAGGGACCGACAGAACCCGACAGAGCCCAGTAGAGCCCGACAGAGCCCGACAGAGCCCGACAGAGCCCGACAGAGCCCAGTAGAGCCCGACAGAGCCCGACAGAGCCCGACAGGGCTCGACAGGGCCCGACAGGGCCCAGTGGAGCCCGACAGAGCCCGACAGAGCCCAACAGAGCCCGACAGAGTCCAGTAGAGCCCGACAGAGCCCGACAGAGCCCGACAGAGCCCGACAGAGCACAGTAGAGCCCGACAGGGCCCGACAGGGCCCAGTAGAGCCCGACAGGGCCCGACAGGGCCCGACAGAGCCCAGTAGAGCCCAGTAGAGCCCGACAGAGCCCGACAGAGCCCGACAGAGCCCGACAGGGCCCGACAGAGCCCGACAGGGCCCAACAGAGCCCGACAGAGCCCGACAGAGCCCAGTAGAGCCCGACAGAGCCCGACAGAGCCCGACAGGCCCCGACAGGGCCCGACAGGGCCCGACAGAGCCCGACAGAACCCGACAGAGCCCAGTAGAGCCCAGTAGAGCCCGACAGAGCCCGACAGAGCCCGACAGGGCCCGAAAGTGCCCGACAGAGCCCGACAGAGCCCGACAGAGCCCAGTAGAGCCCGACAGAGCACGACAGAGCCCGACAGGGCCCGACAGAGCCCGACAGGGCCCGACAGAGCCCGATAGGGCCCGACAGAGCACGACAGAGCCCGACAGAGCCCGACAGAGCCCGACAGGGCCCAGTAGAGCCCGACAGAGCCCGACACAGCCCGACAGGGCCCGACAGGGCCCGACAGAGCCCGACAGAGCCCGACAGAGCCCGACAGGGCCCGACAGAGCCCGACAGAGCCCGACAGAGCCCGACAGGGCCCAGTAGAGCCCGACAGAGCCCGACAGAGCCCGACAGAGCCCAGTAGAGCCCGACAGAGCCCGACAGAGCCCGACAGAGCCCAGTAGAGCCCGACAGAGCCCGACAGAGCCCAGTAGAGCCCGACAGAGTCCGACAGAGCCCGAAAGAGCCCGACAGAGCCCGACAGGGCCTGACAGAGCCCGACAGGGCCCGACAGGGCCCGACAGAGCCCGACAGAGCCCGACAGGGCCCAGTAGAGCCCGACAGAGCCCGACAGAGCCCGACAGAGCCCGACAGGGCCCGACAGGGCCCAGTAGAGCCCGACAGAGCCCGACAGAGCCCAGTAGAGCCCAGTAGAGCCCGACAGAGCCCGACAGAGCCCGACAGAGCCCGACAGGGCCCAGTAGAGCCCGACAGAGCCCGACAGAGCCCAGTAGAGCCCGACAGAGCCCGACAGAGCCCGACAGGGCCCGACAGGGCCCGACAGAGCCCGACAGAACCCGACAGAGCCCGACAGAGCCCAGTAGAGCCCGACAGAGCCCGACAGAGCCCGACAGGGCCCAGTAGAGCCCAGAAGAGCCCGACAGAGCCCAGTAGAGCCCGCAGAGCCCAACAGAGCCCGACAGAGCCCGACAGAGCCCGACAGGGCCCGACAGAGCCCGACAGAGCCCAGTAGAGCCCGACAGAGCCCGACAGAGCCCGACAGAGCCCAGTAGAGCCCGACAGAGCCCGACAGGGCCCGACAGAGCCCGACAGGGCCCAGTAGAGCCCGACAGAGCCCGACAGAGCCCAGTAGAGCCCGACAGAGCCCGACAGAGCCCGACAGAGCCCGACACAGACCAGTAGAGCCCGACAGAGCCCGACAGGGCCCGACAGAGCCCGACAGAGCCCGACAGAGCCCAGTAGAGCCCAGTAGAGCCCGACAGAGCCCGACAGAGCCCGACAGGGCCCAGTAGAGCCCAGTAGAGCCCGACAGAGCCCAGTAGAGCCCGACAGAGCCCGACAGAGCCCGACAGGGCCCGACAGGGCCCGACAGAGCCCGACAGAGCCCAGTAGAGCCCGACAGAGACCGACAGAGCCCGACAGGGCCCGACAGAGCCCGACAGAGCCCAGTAGAGCCCGACAGAGCCCGACAGAGCCCGACAGAGCCCGACAGGGCCCAGTAGAGCCCAGTAGAGCCCGACAGAGCCCAGTAGAGCCCGACAGAGCCCGACAGAGCCCGACAGAGCCCGACAGGGCCCGACAGGGCCCGACAGGGCCCGACAGAGCCCGACAGAGGCCGACAGAGCCCGACAGGGCCCAGTAGAGCTCGACAGAGCCCGACAGAGCCCGACAGAGCTCGACAGGGCCCAGTAGAGCCCGACAGAGCCCGACAGAGCTCAGTAGAGCCCAGTAGAGCCCGACAGATCCTGACAGGGCCCGACAGGGCCCAGTAGAGCCCGACAGAGCCCGACAGAGCCCGACAGGGCCCGACAGGGCCCAGTAGAGCCCGACAGAGCCCGACAGAGCCCAGTAGAGCCCGACAGAGCCCGAGAGAGCCCGACAGAGCCCGACAGGGCCCGACAGAGCCCGACAGAACCCGACAGAGCCCGACAGAGCCCAGTAGAGCCCGACAGAGCCCGACAGAGCCCGACAGAGCCCGACAGGGCCCGACAGGACCCAGTAGAGCCCGACAGAGCCCGACAGGGCCCGACAGGGCCCGACAGGGCCCAGTAGAGCCCGACAGAGCCCGACAGAGCCCGACAGAGCCCGACAGGGCCCGACAGAGCCCGACAGAGCCCAGTAGAGCCCGACAGAGCCCGACAGAGCCCGACAGGGCCCGACAGGGCCCGACAGGGAACAGTAGAGCCCTGTAGAGCCCGACAGAGCTCAGTAGAGCCCGACAGAGCCCGACAGAGCCCGACAGAGCCCGACAGGGCCCGACAGGGCCCGACAGGGCCCAGTAGAGCCCGACAGAGCCCGACAGAGCCCGACAGAGCCCGACAGAGCCCGACAGGGCCCAGTAGAGCCCGACAGAGCCCGACAGAGCCCAGTAGAGCCCAGTAGAGCCTGACAGAGCCCGACAAAGCCCGACAGAGCCCGACAGGGCCCGACAGGGAACAGTAGAGCCCAGTAGAGCCCGACAGAGCCCGACAGAGCCCGACAGAGCCCGACAGGGCCCGACAGGGCCCAGTAGAGCCCGACAGAGCCCGACAGAGCTCGACAGAGCCCGACAGAACCCCCCAGAGCCCGACAGAGCCCGACAGAGCCCGACAGGGCCCGACAGGGCCCGACAGAGCCCGACAGAGCCCGACAGGGCCCAGTACAGCCCGACAGAGCCCGACAGAGCCCGACAGAGCCCGACAGGGCCCGACAGGGCCCAGTAGAGCCCGACAGTGCCCGACAGAGCCCGACAGAGCCCGACAGGGCCCGACAGAGCCCGACAGAGCCCGACAGGGCCCGACAGGGCCCAGTAGAGCCCGACAGAGCCCGACAGAGCCCGACAGAGCCCGACAGGGCCCGACAGGGCCCGACAGGGCCCAGTAGAGCCCGACAGAGCCCGACAGAGCCCGACAGAGCCCGACAGGGCTGGACAGGGCCCAGTAGAGCCCGACAGAGCCCGACAGGGCCCGACAGGGCCCGACAGGGCCCAGTAGAGCCCGACAGAGCCCGACAGAGCCCGACAGACCCCGACAGGGCCCGACAGGGCCGAGTAGAGCCCGACAGAGCCCGACAGAGCCCAGTAGTGCCCAGTAGAGCCCGACAGAGCCCGACAGAGCCCGACAGAACCCGACAGAGCCCGACAGGGCCCGACAGAGCCCGACAGAGCCCGACAGGGCCCGACAGGGCCCGTCAGAGCCCGACAGAGCCCAGTAGAGCCCGACAGAGCCCGACAGAGCCCGACAGAGCCCGACAGGGCCCGACAGAGCCCGACAGAGCCCAGTAGAGCCCGACAGAGCCCAACAGAGACCGACAGAGCCCGACATAGCCCGACAGGGCCCGACAGAGCCCGACAGAGCCCGACAGAGCCCGACAGAGCCCAGTAGAGCCCAGTTGAGCCCGACAGAGCCCGACAGAGCCCGACAGGGCTCGACAGGGCCCGACAGGGCCCAGTAGAGCCCGACAGAGCCCGACAGAGCCCGACAGAGCCCGACAGGGCCCGACAGGGCCCAGTAGAGCCCGACAGAGCCCGACAGAGCCCGACAGAGCCCGACAGGGCCCGACAGGGCCCGACAGAGCCCGACAGAGCACGACAGGGCCCAGTAGAGCCCGACAGAGCCCGACAGAGCCCGACAGAGCCCGACAGCGCCCAGTAGAGCCCGACAGAGCCCGACAGAGCCCGACAGAGCCCATCAGGGCCCGACAGGGCCCGACAGAGCCCGACAGGGCCCGACAGAGCCCGACAGAGCCCGACAGAACCCGACAGGGCCCGACAGGGCCCAGTAGAGCCCGACAGAGCCCGACAGAGCCCGACAGGGCCCGACAGGGCCCGACAGGGCCCGACAGGGCCCGGCAGAGCCCGGCAGAGCCCGGCAGAGCCCGACAGGGCCCAGTAGAGCCCGACAGGGCCCAGTAGAGCCCGACAGAGCCCGACAGGGCCCGACAGAGCCCGACAGGGCCCGACAGAGCCCGACAGAGCCCGACAGAGCCCGACATATCCCGACAGAGCCCGACAGAGCCCGACAGAGCCCGACAGGGCCCGACAGGGCCCGACAGAGCCCGACAGAGCCCGACATGGCCCGACATGGCCCGACAGAGCCCGACAGAGCCCGACAGAGCCCGACAGGGACCGACAGAACCCGACAGAGCCCAGTAGAGCCCGACAGAGCCCGACAGAGCCCGACAGAGCCCGACAGCGCCCAGTAGAGCCCGACAGAGCCCGACAGAGCCCGACAGAGCCCATCAGGGCCCGACACGGCCCGACAGGGCCCGACAGGGCCCGACAGAGCCCGACAGAGCCCGACAGAACCCGACAGGGCCCGACAGGGCCCAGTAGAGCCCGACAGAGCCCGACAGAGCCCGACAGGGCCCGACAGGGCCCGACAGGGCCCGACAGGGCCCGGCAGAGCCCGACAGAGCCCGGCAGAGCCCGACAGGGCCCAGTAGAGCCCGACAGGGCCCAGTAGAGCCCGACAGAGCCCGACAGGGCCCGACAGAGCCCGACAGGGCCCGACAGAGCCCGACAGAGCCCGACAGAGCCCGACATATCCCGACAGAGCCCGACAGAGCCCGACAGAGCCCGACAGGGCCCGACAGGGCCCGACAGAGCCCGACAGAGCCCGACATGGCCCGACATGGCCCGACAGAGCCCGACAGAGCCCGACAGGGACCGACAGAACCCGACAGAGCCCAGTAGAGCCCGACAGAGCCCGACAGAGCCCGACAGAGCCCGACAGAGCCCAGTAGAGCCCGACAGAGCCCGACAGAGCCCGACAGGGCTCGACAGGGCCCGACAGGGCCCAGTGGAGCCCGACAGAGCCCGACAGAGCCCAACAGAGCCCGACAGAGTCCAGTAGAGCCCGACAGAGCCCGACAGAGCCCGACAGAGCCCGACAGAGCACAGTAGAGCCCGACAGGGCCCGACAGGGCCCAGTAGAGCCCGACAGGGCCCGACAGGGCCCGACAGAGCCCAGTAGAGCCCAGTAGAGCCCGACAGAGCCCGACAGAGCCCGACAGAGCCCGACAGGGCCCGACAGAGCCCGACAGGGCCCAACAGAGCCCGACAGAGCCCGACAGAGCCCAGTAGAGCCCGACAGAGCCCGACAGAGCCCGACAGGCCCCGACAGGGCCCGACAGGGCCCGACAGAGCCCGACAGAACCCGACAGAGCCCAGTAGAGCCCAGTAGAGCCCGACAGAGCCCGACAGAGCCCGACAGGGCCCGAAAGTGCCCAACAGAGCCCGACAGAGCCCGACAGAGCCCAGTAGAGCCCGACAGAGCACGACAGAGCCCGACAGGGCCCGACAGAGCCCGACAGGGACCGACAGGGCCCGACAGAGCCCAGTAGAGCCCGATAGAGCCCGACAGAGCCCGACAGAGCCCGACAGGGCCCGACAGGGCCCGACAGAGCCCAGTAGAGCCCGACAGAGCCCGACAGAGCCCGACAGAGCCCGACAGGGCCCGACAGAGCCCGACAGAGCCCGACAGAGCTCAACAGAGACCGACAGAGCCCGACATAGCCCGACAGGGCTCGACAGAGCCCGACAGAGCCCGACAGAGCCCGACAGAGCCCAGTAGAGCCCAGTTGAGCCCGACAGAGCCCGACAGAGCCCGACAGGGCTCGACAGGGCCCGACAGGGCCCAGTAGAGCCCGACAGAGCCCGACAGAGCCCGACAGAGCCCGACAGGGCCCGACAGGGCCCAGTAGAGCCCGACAGAGCCCGACAGAGCCCGACAGAGCCCGACAGGGCCCGACAGGGCCCGACAGAGCCCGACAGAGCACGACAGGGCCCAGTAGAGCCCGACAGAGCCCGACAGAGTCCGACAGAGCCCGACAGAGCCCGACAGCGCCCAGTAGAGCCCGACAGAGCCCGACAGAGCCCGACAGAGCCCAACAGGGCCCGACAGGGCCCGACAGAGCCCGACAGGGCCCGACAGAGCCCGAGAGAGCCCGACAGAACCCGACAGGGCCCGACAGGGCCCAGTAGAGCCCGACAGAGCCCGACAGAGCCCGACAGGGCCCGACAGGGCCCGACAGGGCCCGGCAGAGCCCGGCAGAGCCCGGCAGAGCCCGACAGGGCCCAGTAGAGCCCGACAGGGCCCAGTAGAGCCCGACAGAGCCCGACAGGGCCCGACAGAGCCCGACAGGGCCCGACAGAGCCCGACAGAGCCCGACAGAGCCCGACATATCCCGACAGAGCCCGACAGAGCCCAACAGAGCCCGACAGGGCCCGACAGGGCCCGACAGAGCCCGACAGGGCCCGACATGGCCCGACATGGCCCGACAGAGCCCGACAGAGCCCGACAGAGCCCGACAGGGCCCGACAGAACCCGACAGAGCCCAGTAGAGCCCGACAGAGACCGACAGAGCCCGACAGAGCCCGACAGAGCCCAGTAGAGCCCGACAGAGCCCGACAGAGCCCGACAGGGCTCGACAGGGCCCGACAGGGCCCAGTAGAGCCCGACAGAGCCCGACAGAGCCCAACAGAGCCCGACAGAGCCCAGTAGAGCTCGACAGAGCCCGACAGAGCCCGACAGAGCACAGCAGATCCCGACAGGGCCCGACAGGGCCCAGTAGAGCCCGACAGGGCCCGACAGGGCCCGACAGAGCCCAGTAGAGCCCAGTAGAGCCCGACAGAGCCCGACAGAGCCCGACAGAGCCCGACAGGGCCCGACAGAGCCCGACAGGGCCCGACAGAGCCCGACAGAGCCCGACAGAGCCCAGTAGAGCCCGACAGAGCCCGACAGAGCCCGACAGGCCCCGACAGGGCCCGACAGGGCCCGACAGAGCCCGACAGAACCCGACAGAGCGCAGTAGAGCCCAGTAGAGCCCGACAGAGCCCGACAGAGCCCGACAGGGCCCGAAAGTGCCCGACAGAGCCCGACAGAGCCCGACAGAGCCCAGTAGAGCCCGACAGAGCACGACAGAGCCCGACAGAGCCCGACAGGGCCCGACAGAGCCCGACAGAGCCCAGTAGAGCCCGACAGAGCCCGACAGAGCCCGACAGAGCCCGACAGGGCCCAGTAGAGCCCAGTAGAGCCCGACAGAGCCCAGTAGAGACCGACAGAGCCCGACAGAGCCCGACAGAGCCCGACAGGGCCCGACAGAGCCCGACAGAGCCCGACAGAGCCCAGTAGAGCCCGACAGAGCCCGACAGAGCCCGACAGAGCCTGACAGGGCCCGACAGAGCCCGACAGAGCCCAGTAGAGCCCGACAGAGCCCAACAGAGCCCGACAGAGCCCGACATAGCCCGACAGGGCCCGACAGAGCCCGACAGAGCCCGACAGGGCCCGACAGAGCCCAGTAGAGCCCAGTTGAGCCCGACAGAGCCCGACAGAGCCCGACAGGGACCGACAGGGCCCGACAGGGCCCGACAGGGCCCGACAGAGCCCGACAGAGCCCGACAGAGCCCGACAGGGCCCGACAGGGCCCAGTAGAGCCCGACAGAGCCCGACAGAGCCCGACAGAGCCCGACAGGGCCCGACAGGGCCCGACAGAGCCCGACAGAACCCGACAGGGCCCAGTAGAGCCCGACAGAGCCCGACAGAGCCCGACAGAGCCCGACAGCGCCCAGTAGAGCCCGACAGAGCCCGACAGAGCCCGACAGAGCCCGACAGGGCCCGACAGGGCCCGACAGGGCCCGACAGAGCCCGACAGGGCCCGACAGGGCCCAGTAGAGCCCGACAGAGCCCGACAGAGCCCGACAGGGCCCGACAGGGCCCGACAGAGCCCGACAGAGCCCGACATGGCCCGACAGAGCCCGACAGAGCCCAGTAGAGCCCGACAGAGCCCGACAGAACCTGACAGAACCCGACAGAGCCCGACAGAGCCCAGTAGAGCCCGACAGAGCCCGACAGAGCCCGACAGAGCCCGACAGGGCCCGACAGGGCCCAGTAGAGCCCGACAGAGCCCGACAGAGCCCGACAGAGCCCGACAGGGCCCGACAGGGCCCAGTAGAGCCCGACAGAGCCCGACAGAGCTCGACAGAGCCCGACAGAACCCCCCAGAGCCCGACAGAGCCCGACAGAGCCAGACAGGGCCCGACAGGGCCCGACAGAGCCCGACAGAGCCCGACAGGGCCCAGTAGAGCCTGACAGAGCCCGACAGAGCCCGACAGAGCCTGACAGAGCCCGACAGGGCCCGACAGGGCCCAGTAGAGCCCGACAGAGCCCGACAGAGCCCGACAGAGCCCGACAGGGCCCGACAGAGCCCGACAGAGCCCGACAGGGCCCGACAGGGCCCAGTAGAGCCCGACAGAGCCCGACAGAGCCCGACAGAGCCCGACAGGGCCCGACAGGGCCCGACAGGGCCCAGTAGAGCCCGACAGAGCCCGACAGAGCCCGACAGAGCCCGACAGGGCCCGACAGGGCCCAGTAGAGCCCGACAGAGCCCGACAGGGCCCGACAGGGCCCGACAGGGCCCAGTAGAGCCCGACAGAGCCCGACAGAGCCCGACAGAGCCCGACAGGGCCCGACAGGGCCGAGTAGAGCCCGACAGAGCCCGACAGAGCCCAGTACTGCCCAGTAGAGCCCGACAGAGCCCGACAGAGCCCGACAGAACCCGACAGAGCCCGACAGGGCCCGACAGAGCCCGACAGGGACCGACAGGGCCCGACAAAGCCCAGTAGATCCCGATAGAGCCCGACAGAGCCCGACAGAGCCCGACAGGGCCCGACAGGGCCCGACAGAGCCCGACAGAGCCCAGTAGAGCCCGACAGAGCCCGACAGAGCCCGACAGAGCCCGACAGGGCCCGACAGAGCCCGACAGAGCCCAGTAGAGCCCGACAGAGCCCAACAGAGACCGACAGAGCCCGACATAGCCCGACAGGGCCCGACAGAGCCCGACAGAGCCCGACAGAGCCCGACAGAGCTCAGTAGAGCCCAGTTGAGCCCGACAGAGCCCGACAGAGCCCGACAGGGCTCGACAGGGCCCGACAGGGCCCAGTAGAGCCCGACAGAGCCCGACAGAGCCCGACAGAGCCCGACAGGGCCCGACAGGGCCCAGTAGAGCCCGACAGAGCCCGACAGAGCTCGACAGGGCCCGACAGGGCCCGACAGAGCCCGACAGAGCCCGACAGGGCCCAGTAGAGCCCGACAGAGCCCGACAGAGCCCGACAGAGCCCGACAGAGCCCGACAGCGCCCAGAAGAGCCCGACAGAGCCCGACAGAGCCCGACAGAGCCCGACAGGGCCCGACAGGGCCCGACAGAGCCCGACAGGGCCCGACAGAGCCCGACAGAGCCCGACAGAACCCGACAGGGCCCGACAGGGCCCAGTAGAGCCCGACAGAGCCCGACAGAGCCCGACAGGGCCCGACAGGGCCCGACAGAGCCCGACAGAGCCCGACAGGGCCCGGCAGAGCCCGGCAGAGCCCGACAGAGCCCAGTAGAGCCCGACAGAGCCCGACAGAGCCCGACAGAACCCGACAGAGCCCGACAGAGCCCAGTAGAGCCCGACAGAGCCCGACAGAGCCCGACAGAGCCCGACAGGGCCCAGTAGAGCCCGACAGAGCCCGACAGAGCCCGACAGAGCCCGACAGAGCCCGAAAGGGCCCGACAGGGCCCAGTAGAGCCCGGCAGAGCCCGACAGAACCCCCCAGAGCCCGACAGAGCCCGACAGAGCCCGACAGAGCCCGACAGAGCCCGACAGAGCCCAGTAGAGCCCGACAGAGCCCGACAGAGCCCGACAGAGCCCGACAGGGCCCAGTAGAGCCCGACAGAGCCCGACAGAGCCCGACAGGGCCCGACAGGGCCCAGTAGAGCCCGACAGAATCCGACAGAGCCCGACAGAGCCCGACAGGGCCCGACAGGGCCCGACAGGGCCCAGTAGAGCCCGACAGAGCCCGACAGAGCTCGACAGAGCCCGACAGGGCCCGACAGGGCCCGACAGAGCCCGACAGAGCCCGACAGGGCCCAGTAGAGCCCGACAGAGCCCGACAGAGCCCGACAGAGCCCGACAGGGCCCGACAGCGCCCAGTAGAGCCCGACAGAGCCCGACAGAGCCCGACAGAGCCCGACAGGGCCCGACAGGGCCCGACAGAGCCCGACAGGGCCCGACAGAGCCCGACAGTACCCGACAGAGCCCGACAGAGCCCGACAGAGCCCGACAGAGCCCGACAGGTCCCGACAGAGCCCGACAGAACCCGACAGAGCCCGACAGAGCCCGACAGAGCCCGACAGAACCCGACAGAGCCCGACAGAGCCCAGTAGAGCCCGACAGAGCCCGACAGAGCCCGACAGAGCCCGACAGGGCCCAGTAGAGCCCGACAGAGCCCGACAGAGCCCGACAGAGCCCGACAGAGCCCGAAAGGGCCCGACAGGGCCCAGTAGAGCCCGGCAGAGCCCGACAGAACCCCCCAGAGCCAGACAGAGCCCGACAGAGCCCGACAGAGCCCGACAGAGCCCGACAGAGCCCAGTAGAGCCCGACAGAGCCCGACAGAGCCCGACAGAGCCCGACAGGGCCCAGTAGAGCCCGACAGAGCCCGACAGAGCCCGACAGGGCCCGACAGGGCCCAGTAGAGCCCGACAGAATCCGACAGAGCCCGACAGAGCCCGACAGAGCCCGACAGGGCCCGACAGGGCCCAGTAGAGCCCGACAGAGCCCGACAGAGCCCGACAGAGCCCGACAGGGCACGACAGGGCCCGACAGAGCCCGACAGAGCCCGACAGGGCCCAGTAGAGCCCGACAGAGCCCGACAGAGCCCGACAGAGCCCGACAGGGCCCGACAGCGCCCAGTAGAGCCCGACAGAGCCCGACAGAGCCCGACAGAGCCCGACAGGGCCCGACAGGGCCCGACAGAGCCCGACAGGGCCCGACAGAGCCCGACAGTACCCGACAGAGCCCGACAGAGCCCGACAGAGCCCGACAGAGCCCGACAGGGCCCGACAGAGCCCGACAGAACCCAACAGAGCCGGACAGAGCCCGACAGAGCCCGACAGAGCCCGACAGAAGCCGACAGAGCCCGACAGGGCCCGACAGAGCCCGACAGAGCCCAGTAGAGCCCGACAGGGCCCGACAGGGCCCGACAGAGCCCAGTAGAGCCCAGTAGAGCCCGACAGAGCCCGACAGAGCCCGACAGGGCCCAAAAGTGCCCGACAGAGCCCGACAGAGCCCGAAAGAGTCCGACAAAGCCCGACAGAGCCCAGTAGAGCCCGACAGAGCACGACAGAGCCCGACAGAGCCCGACAGAGCCCGACAGGGCCCGACAGAGCCCGACAGAGCCCAGTAGAGCCCGACAGAGCCCGACAGAGCCCGACAGAGCCCGACAGGGACCAGTAGAGCCCAGTAGAGCCCGACAGAGCCCAGTAGAGCCCGACAGAGCCCGACAGAGCCCGACAGAGCCCGACAGAGCCCGACAGGGCCCGACAGGGCCCGACAGAGCCCGACAGAGCCCAGTAGAGCCCGACAGAGCCCGACAGAGCCCGACAGAGCCTGACAGGGCCCGACAGAGCCCGACAGAGCCCAGTAGAGCCCGACAGAGCCCAACAGAGCCCGACAGAGCCCGACAGAGCCCGACAGGGCCCGACAGAGCCCGACAGAGCCCGACAGGGCCCGACAGAGCCCAGTAGAGCCCAGTTGAGCCCGACAGAGCCCGACAGAGCCCGACAGGGCCCGACAGGGCCCGACAGGGCCCAGTAGAGCCCGACAGAGCCCGACAGAGCCCGACAGAGCCCGACAGGGCCCGACAGGGCCCGACAGAGCCCGACAGGGCCCAGTAGAGCCCGAAAGAGCCCGACAGAGCCCGACAGAGCCCGACAGCGCCCAGTAGAGCCCGACAGAGCCCGACAGAGCCCGACAGGGCCCGACAGGGCCCGACAGAGCCCGACAGAGCCCGACAGAGCCCGACAGGGCCCGACAGGGCCCAGTAGAGCCCGACAGAGCCTGACAGAGCCCGACAGAGCCCGACAGGGCCCGACAGGGCCCGACAGGGCCCGACAGAGCCCGACAGGGCCCGACAGGGCCCAGTAGAGCCCGACAGAGCCCGACAGAGCCCGACAGAGCCCGACAGGGCCCGATAGGGCCCAGTAGAGCCCGACAGAGCCCGACAGAGCCCGACAGGGCCCGACAGGGCCCGACAGAGCCCGACAGGGCCCAGTAGAGCCCGACAGAGCCCGACAGAGCCCGACAGAGCCCGACAGGGCCCGACAGAGCCCGACAGAGCCCGACAGAGCCCGACATAGCCCGACAGAGCCCGACAGAGCCCGACAGATCCCGACAGGGCCCGACAGAGCCCGACAGGGCCCGACAGGGCCCGACAGAGCCCGACAGGGCCCGACAGAGCCCGACAGAACCCGACAGAGCCCGACAGAGCCCGACAGAACCCGACAGAGCCCGACAGAGCCCGACAGAGCCCAGTAGAGCCCGACAGGGCCCGACAGGGCCCGACAGAGCCCAGTAGAGCCCAGTAGAGCCCGACAGAGCCCGACAGAGCCCGACAGGGCCCGAAAGTGCCCGACAGAGCCCGACAGAGCCCGAAAGAGCCCGACAGAGCCCGACAGAGCCCAGTAGAGCCCGACAGAGCCCGACAGAGCCCGACAGAGCCCGACAGAGCCCGACAGGGCCCGACAGAGCCCGACAGAGCCCAGTAGAGCCCGACAGAGCCCGACAGAGCCCGACAGAGCCCGACAGGGCCCAGTAGAGCCCAGTAGAGCCCGACAGAGCCCGGTAGAGCCCGACAGAGCCCGACAGAGCCCGACAGAGCCCGACAGGGCCCGACAGGGCCCGACAGAGCCCGACAGGGCCCGACAGAGCCCAGTAGAGCCCGACAGAGCCCGACAGAGCCCGACAGAGCCCGACAGGGCCCAGTAGAGCCCGACAGAGCCCGACAGAGCCCGACAGAGCCCGACAGGGCCCGACAGGGCCCGACAGGGCCCGACAGAGCCCGACAGAACCCGACAGGGCCCGACAGGGCCCGAAAGTGCCCGACAGAGCCCGACAGAGCCCGAAAGAGCCCGACAGAGCCCGACAGAGCCCAGTAGAGCCCGACAGAGCACGACAGAGCCCGACAGAGCCCGACAGAGCCCGACAGGGCCCGACAGAGCCCGACAGAGCCCAGTAGAGCCCGACAGAGCCCGACAGAGCCCGACAGGGCCCGACAGAGCCCAGTAGAGCCCGAAAGAGCCCGACAGAGCCCGACAGAGCCCAGTAGAGCCCGACAGAGCACGACAGAGCCCGACAGAGCCCGACAGGGCCCGACAGGGCCCAGTAGAGCCCGACAGAGCCCGACAGAGCCCGACAGAGCCCGACAGGGCCCGACAGAGCCCAGTAGAGCCCGACAGAGCCCGACAGAGCCCGACAGAGCCTGACAGGGCCCGACAGAGCCCGACAGAGCCCAGTAGAGCCCGACAGAGCCCAACAGAGCCCGACAGAGCCCGACAGAGCCCGACAGGGCCCGACAGGGCCCGACAGAGCCCGACAGGGCCCGACAGAGCCCAGTAGAGCCCAGTTGAGCCCGACAGAGCCCGACAGAGCCCGACAGGGCCCGACAGGGCCCGACAGGGCCCAGTAGAGCCCGACAGAGCCCGACAGAGCCCGACAGAGCCCGACAGGGCCCAGTAGAGCCCGACAGAGCCCGACAGAGCCCGACAGAGCCCGACAGGGCCCGACAGGGCCCGACAGGGCCCGACAGAGCCCGACAGAACCCGACAGGGCCCAGTAGAGCCCGACAGAGCCCGACAGAGCCCGACAGAGCCCGACAGCGCCCAGTAGAGCCCGACAGAGCCCGACAGAGCCCGACAGGGCCCGAAAGTGCCCGACAGAGCCCGACAGAGCCCAAAAGAGCCCGACAGAGCCCGACAGAGCCCAGTAGAGCCCGACAGAGCACGACAGAGCCCGACAGAGCCCGACAGAGCCCGACAGGGCCCGACAGAGCCCGACAGAGCCCAGTAGAGCCCGACAGAGCCCGACAGAGCCCGACAGGGCCCAGTAGAGCCCAGTAGAGCCCGACAGAGCCCAGTAGAGCCCGACAGAGCCCGACAGAGCCCGACAGAGCCCGACAGGGCCCGACAGGGCCCGACAGGGCCCGACAGAGCCCAGTAGAGCCCGACAGAGCCCGACAGAGCCCGACAGAGCCTACACAGGGCCCGACAGAGCCCGACAGAGCCCAGTAGAGCCCGACAGAGCCCAACAGAGCCCGACAGAGCCCGACAGAGCCCGACAGGGCCCGACAGAGCCCGACAGAGCCCGACAGGGCCCGACAGAGCCCAGTAGAGCCCAGTTGAGCCCGACAGAGCCCGACAGAGCCCGACAGGGCCCGACAGGGCCCGACAGGGCCCAGTAGAGCCCGACAGAGCCCGACAGAGCCCGACAGAGCCCGACAGGGCCCGACAGGGCCCAGTAGAGCCCGACAGAGCCCGACAGAGCCCGACAGAGCCCGACAGGGCCCGACAGGGCCCGACAGAGCCCGACAGAACCCGACAGGGCCCAGTAGAGCCCGACAGAGCCCGACAGAGCCCAGTAGAGCCCGACAGAGCACGACAGAGCCCGACAGAGCCCGACAGAGCCCGACAGGGCCCGACAGGGCCCGACAGAGCCCAGTAGAGCCCGACAGAGCCCGACAGAGCCCGACAGGGCCCGACAGAGCCCGACAGGGCCCGACAGGGCCCGACAGGGCCCAGTAGAGCCCGACAGAGCCCGACAGAGCCCGACAGAGCCCGACAGGGCCCGATAGGGCCCAGTAGAGCCCGACAGAGCCCGACAGAGCCCGACAGAGCCCGACAGGGCCCGACAGGGCCCGACAGAGCCCGACAGGGCCCGACAGAACCCGACAGAGCCCGACAGGGCCCGACAGAGCCCGACAGGGACCGACAGAGCCCGACAGAGCCCGAGAGAGCCCGACAGAGCCCGACAGAGCCCGACAGATCCCGACAGGGCCCGACAGAGCCCGACAGGGCCCGACAGGGCCCGACAGAGCCCGACAGGGCCCGACATGGCCCGACAGAGCCCGACAGAGCCCGACAGAGCCCGACAGGGCCCGACAGAACCCGACAGAGCCCAGTAGAGCCCGACAGAGCCCGACAGAGCCCGACAGAGCCCGACAGAGCCCAGTAGAGCCCGACAGAGCCCGACAGAGCCCGACAGGGCCCGACAGGGCCCGACAGGGCCCAGTAGAGCCCGACAGAGCCCGACAGAGCCCAACAGAGCCCGACAGAGCCCAGTAGAGCCCGACAGAGCCCGACAGAGCCCGACAGAGCCCGACAGGGCCCGACAGAGCCCAGTAGAGCCCAGTTGAGCCCGACAGAGCCCGACAGAGCCCGACAGAGCCCGACAGCGCCCAGTAGAGCCCGACAGAGCCCGACAGAGCCCGACAGAGCCCGACAGGGCCCGACAGGGCCCGACAGGGCCCGACAGGGCCCAGTAGAGCCCGACAGAGCCCGACAGAGCCCGACAGGGCCCGACAGGGCCCGACAGAGTCCGACAGAGCCCGACAGGGCCCGACAGAGCCCGACAGAGCCCAGTAGAGCCCGACAGAGCCCGACAGAGCCCGACAGAACCCGACAGAGCCCGACAGAGCCCAGTAGAGCCCGACAGAGCCCGACAGAGCCCGACAGAGCCCGACAGGGCCCGACAGGGCCCAGTAGAGCCCGACAGAGCCCGACAGAGCCCGACAGAGCCCGACAGGGCCCGACAGGGCCCAGTAGAGCCCGACAGAGCCCGACAGAGCTCGACAGAGCCCGACAGAACCCCCCAGAGCCCGACAGAGCCCGACAGAGCCAGACAGGGCCCGACAGGGCCCGACAGAGCCCGACAGAGCCCGACAGGGCCCAGTAGAGCCCGACAGAGCCCGACAGAGCCCGACAGAGCCCGACAGGGCCTGACAGGGCCCAGTAGAGCCCGACAGAGCCCGACAGAGCCCGACAGAGCCCGACTGGGCCCGACAGAGCCCGACAGAGCCCGACAGGGCCCGACAGGGCCCAGTAGAGCCCGACAGAGCCCGACAGAGCCCGACAGAGCCCGACAGGGCCCGACAGGGCCCGACAGGGCCCAGTAGAGCCCGACAGAGCCCGACAGAGCCCGACAGAGCCCGACAGGGCCCGACAGGGCCCAGTAGAGCCCGACAGAGCCCGACAGGGCCCGACAGGGCCCGACAGGGCCCAGTAGAGCCCGACAGAGCCCGACAGAGCCCGACAGAGCCCGACAGGGCCCGACAGGGCCGAGTAGAGCCCGACAGAGCCCGACAGAGCCCAGTACTGCCCAGTAGAGCCCGACAGAGCCCGACAGAGCCCGACAGAACCCGACAGAGCCCGACAGGGCCCGACAGAGCCCGACAGGGACCGACAGGGCCCGACAGAGCCCAGTAGAGCCCGATAGAGCCCGACAGAGCCCGACAGAGCCCGACAGGGCCCGACAGGGCCCGACAGAGCCCGACAGAGCCCAGTAGAGCCCGACAGAGCCCGACAGAGCCCGACAGAGCCCGACAGGGCCCGACAGAGCCCGACAGAGCCCAGTAGAGCCCGACAGAGCCCAACAGAGACCGACAGAGCCCGACATAGCCCGACAGGGCCCGACAGAGCCCGACAGAGCCCGACAGAGCTCAGTAGAGCCCAGTTGAGCCCGACAGAGCCCGACAGAGCCCGACAGGGCTCGACAGGGCCCGACAGGGCCCAGTAGAGCCCGACAGAGCCCGACAGAGCCCGACAGAGCCCGACAGGGCCCGACAGGGCCCAGTAGAGCCCGACAGAGCCCGACAGAGCTCGACAGGGCCCGACAGGGCCCGACAGAGCCCGACAGAGCCCGACAGGGCCCAGTAGAGCCCGACAGAGCCCGACAGAGCCCGACAGAGCCCGACAGCGCCCAGAAGAGCCCGACAGAGCCCGACAGAGCCCGACAGAGCCCGACAGGGCCCGACAGGGCCCGACAGAGCCCGACAGGGCCCGACAGAGCCCGACAAAGCCCGACAGAACCCGACAGGGCCTGACAGGGCCCAGTAGAGCCCGACAGAGCCCGACAGAGCCCGACAGGGCCCGACAGGGCCCGACAGAGCCCGACAGAGCCCGAAAGGGCCCGACAGGGCCCAGTAGAGCCCGGCAGAGCCCGACAGAACCCCCCAGAGCCCGACAGAGCCCGACAGAGCCCGACAGAGCCCGACAGAGCCCGACAGAGCCCAGTAGAGCCTGACAGAGCCCGACAGAGCCCGACAGAGCCCGACAGGGCCCAGTAGAGCCCGACAGAGCCCGACAGAGCCCGACAGGGCCCGACAGGGCCCAGTAGAGCCCGACAGAATCCGACAGAGCCCGACAGAGCCCGACAGGGCCCGACAGGGCCCGACAGGGCCCAGTAGAGCCCGACAGAGCCCGACAGAGCCCGACAGAGCCCGACAGGGCCCGACAGGGCCCGACAGAGCCCGACAGAGCCCGACAGGGCCCAGTAGAGCCCGACAGAGCCCGACAGAGCCCGACAGAGCCCGACAGGGCCCGACAGCGCCCAGTAGAGCCCGACAGAGCCCGACAGAGCCCGACAGAGCCCGACAGGGCCCGACAGGGCCCGACAGAGCCCGACAGGGCCCGACAGAGCCCGACAGTACCCGACAGAGCCCGACAGAGCCCGACAGAGCCCGACAGAGCCCGACAGGTCCCGACAGAGCCCGACAGAACCCGACAGAGCCCGACAGAGCCCGACAGAGCCCGACAGAACCCGACAGAGCCCGACAGAGCCCAGTAGAGCCCGACAGAGCCCGACAGAGCCCGACAGAGCCCGACAGGGCCCAGTAGAGCCCGACAGAGCCCGACAGAGCCCGACAGAGCCCGACAGAGCCCGAAAGGGCCCGACAGGGCCCAGTAGAGCCCGGCAGAGCCCGACAGAACCCCCCAGAGCCAGACAGAGCCCGACAGAGCCCGACAGAGCCCGACAGAGCCCGACAGAGCCCAGTAGAGCCCGACAGAGCCCGACAGAGCCCGACAGAGCCCGACAGGGCCCAGTAGAGCCCGACAGAGCCCGACAGAGCCCGACAGGGCCCGACAGGCCCAGTAGAGCCCGACAGAATCCGACAGAGCCCGACAGAGCCCGACAGAGCCCGACAGGGCCCGACAGGGCCCAGTAGAGCCCGACAGAGCCCGACAGAGCCCGACAGAGCCCGACAGGGCACGACAGGGCCCGACAGAGCCCGACAGAGCCCGACAGGGCCCAGTAGAGCCCGACAGAGCCCGACAGAGCCCGACAGAGCCCGACAGGGCCCGACAGCGCCCAGTAGAGCCCGACAGAGCCCGACAGAGCCCGACAGGGCCCGACAGGGCCCGACAGGGCCCGACAGAGCCCGACAGGGCCCGACAGAGCCCGACAGTACCCGACAGAGCCCGACAGAGCCCGACAGAGCCCGACAGAGCCCGACAGGGCCCGACAGAGCCCGACAGAACCCGACAGAGCCGGACAGAGCCCGACAGAGCCCGACAGAGCCCGACAGAAGCCGACAGAGCCCGACAGGGCCCGACAGAGCCCGACAGAGCCCAGTAGAGCCCGACAGGGCCCGACAGGGCCCGACAGAGCCCAGTAGAGCCCAGTAGAGCCCGACAGAGCCCGACAGAGCCCGATAGGGCCCGAAAGTGCCCGACAGAGCCCGACAGAGCCCGAAAGAGTCCGACAAAGCCCGACAGAGCCCAGTAGAGCCCGACAGAGCACGACAGAGCCCGACAGAGCCCGACAGAGCCCGACAGGGCCCGACAGAGCCCGACAGAGCCCAGTAGAGCCCGACAGAGCCCGACAGAGCCCGACAGAGCCCGACAGGGACCAGTAGAGCCCAGTAGAGCCCGACAGAGCCCAGTAGAGCCCGACAGAGCCCGACAGAGCCCGACAGAGCCCGACAGAGCCCGACAGGGCCCGACAGGGCCCGACAGAGCCCGACAGAGCCCAGTAGAGCCCGACAGAGCCCGACAGAGCCCGACAGAGCCTGACAGGGCCCGACAGAGCCCGACAGAGCCCAGTAGAGCCCGACAGAGCCCAACAGAGCCCGACAGAGCCCGACAGAGCCCGACAGGGCCCGACAGAGCCCGACAGAGCCCGACAGGGCCCGACAGAGCCCAGTAGAGCCCAGTTGAGCCCGACAGAGCCCGACAGAGCCCGACAGGGCCCGACAGGGCCCGACAGGGCCCAGTAGAGCCCGACAGAGCCCGACAGAGCCCGACAGAGCCCGACAGGGCCCGACAGGGCCCGACAGAGCCCGACAGGGCCCAGTAGAGCCCGAAAGAGCCCGACAGAGCCCGACAGAGCCCGACAGCGCCCAGTAGAGCCCGACAGAGCCCGACAGAGCCCGACAGGGCCCGACAGGGCCCGACAGAGCCCGACAGAGCCCGACAGAGCCCGACAGGGCCCGACAGGGCCCAGTAGAGCCCGACAGAGCCTGACAGAGCCCGACAGAGCCCGACAGGGCCCGACAGGGCCCGACAGGGCCCGACAGAGCCCGACAGGGCCCGACAGGGCCCAGTAGAGCCCGACAGAGCCCGACAGAGCCCGACAGAGCCCGACAGGGCCCGATAGGGCCCAGTAGAGCCCGACAGAGCCCGACAGAGCCCGACAGGGCCCGACAGGGCCCGACAGAGCCCGACAGGGCCCAGTAGAGCCCGACAGAGCCCGACAGAGCCCGACAGAGCCCGACAGGGCCCGACAGAGCCCGACAGAGCCCGACAGAGCCCGACATAGCCCGACAGAGCCCGACAGGGCCCGACAGAGCCCGACAGAACCCGACAGAGCCGGACAGAGCCCGACAGAGCCCGACAGAGCCCGACAGAAGCCGACAGAGCCCGACAGGGCCCGACAGAGCCCGACAGAGCCCAGTAGAGCCCGACAGGGCCCGACAGGGCCCGACAGAGCCCAGTAGAGCCCAGTAGAGCCCGACAGAGCCCGACAGAGCCCGACAGGGCCCGAAAGTGCCCGACAGAGCCCGACAGAGCCCGAAAGAGTCCGACAAAGCCCGACAGAGCCCAGTAGAGCCCGACAGAGCACGACAGAGCCCGACAGAGCCCGACAGAGCCCGACAGGGCCCGACAGAGCCCGACAGAGCCCAGTAGAGCCCGACAGAGCCCGACAGAGCCCGACAGAGCCCGACAGGGACCAGTAGAGCCCAGTAGAGCCCGACAGAGCCCAGTAGAGCCCGACAGAGCCCGACAGAGCCCGACAGAGCCCGACAGAGCCCGACAGGGCCCGACAGGGCCCGACAGAGCCCGACAGAGCCCAGTAGAGCCCGACAGAGCCCGACAGAGCCCGACAGAGCCTGACAGGGCCCGACAGAGCCCGACAGAGCCCAGTAGAGCCCGACAGAGCCCAACAGAGCCCGACAGAGCCCGACAGAGCCCGACAGGGCCCGACAGAGCCCGACAGAGCCCGACAGGGCCCGACAGAGCCCAGTAGAGCCCAGTTGAGCCCGACAGAGCCCGACAGAGCCCGACAGGGCCCGACAGGGCCCGACAGGGCCCAGTAGAGCCCGACAGAGCCCGACAGAGCCCGACAGAGCCCGACAGGGCCCGACAGGGCCCGACAGAGCCCGACAGGGCCCAGTAGAGCCCGAAAGAGCCCGACAGAGCCCGACAGAGCCCGACAGCGCCCAGTAGAGCCCGACAGAGCCCGACAGAGCCCGACAGGGCCCGACAGGGCCCGACAGAGCCCGACAGAGCCCGACAGAGCCCGACAGGGCCCGACAGGGCCCAGTAGAGCCCGACAGAGCCTGACAGAGCCCGACAGAGCCCGACAGGGCCCGACAGGGCCCGACAGGGCCCGACAGAGCCCGACAGGGCCCGACAGGGCCCAGTAGAGCCCGACAGAGCCCGACAGAGCCCGACAGAGCCCGACAGGGCCCGATAGGGCCCAGTAGAGCCCGACAGAGCCCGACAGAGCCCGACAGGGCCCGACAGGGCCCGACAGAGCCCGACAGGGCCCAGTAGAGCCCGACAGAGCCCGACAGAGCCCGACAGAGCCCGACAGGGCCCGACGGAGCCCGACAGAGCCCGACAGAGCCCGACATAGCCCGACAGAGCCCGACAGAGCCCGACAGATCCCGACAGGGCCCGACAGAGCCCGACAGGGCCCGACAGGGCCCGACAGAGCCCGACAGGGCCCGACAGAGCCCGACAGAACCCGACAGAGCCCGACAGAGCCCGACAGAACCCGACAGAGCCCGACAGAGCCCGACAGAGCCCAGTAGAGCCCGACAGGGCCCGACAGGGCCCGACAGAGCCCAGTAGAGCCCAGTAGAGCCCGACAGAGCCCGACAGAGCCCGACAGGGCCCGAAAGTGCCCGACAGAGCCCGACAGAGCCCGAAAGAGCCCGACAGAGCCCGACAGAGCCCAGTAGAGCCCGACAGAGCCCGACAGAGCCCGACAGAGCCCGACAGAGCCCGACAGGGCCCGACAGAGCCCGACAGAGCCCAGTAGAGCCCGACAGAGCCCGACAGAGCCCGACAGAGCCCGACAGGGCCCAGTAGAGCCCAGTAGAGCCCGACAGAGCCCGGTAGAGCCCGACAGAGCCCGACAGAGCCCGACAGAGCCCGACAGGGCCCGACAGGGCCCGACAGAGCCCGACAGGGCCCGACAGAGCCCAGTAGAGCCGACAGAGCCCGACAGAGCCCGACAGAGCCCGACAGGGCCCAGTAGAGCCCGACAGAGCCCGACAGAGCCCGACAGAGCCCGACAGGGCCCGACAGGGCCCGACAGGGCCCGACAGAGCCCGACAGAACCCGACAGGGCCCGACAGGGCCCGAAAGTGCCCGACAGAGCCCGACAGAGCCCGAAAGAGCCCGACAGAGCCCGACAGAGCCCAGTAGAGCCCGACAGAGCACGACAGAGCCCGACAGAGCCCGACAGAGCCCGACAGGGCCCGACAGAGCCCGACAGAGCCCAGTAGAGCCCGACAGAGCCCGACAGAGCCCGACAGGGCCCGACAGAGCCCAGTAGAGCCCGAAAGAGCCCGACAGAGCCCGACAGAGCCCAGTAGAGCCCGACAGAGCACGACAGAGCCCGACAGAGCCCGACAGGGCCCGACAGGGCCCAGTAGAGCCCGACAGAGCCCGACAGAGCCCGACAGAGCCCGACAGGGCCCGACAGAGCCCAGTAGAGCCCGACAGAGCCCGACAGAGCCCGACAGAGCCTGACAGGGCCCGACAGAGCCCGACAGAGCCCAGTAGAGCCCGACAGAGCCCAACAGAGCCCGACAGAGCCCGACAGAGCCCGACAGGGCCCGACAGGGCCCGACAGAGCCCGACAGGGCCCGACAGAGCCCAGTAGAGCCCAGTTGAGCCCGACAGAGCCCGACAGAGCCCGACAGGGCCCGACAGGGCCCGACAGGGCCCAGTAGAGCCCGACAGAGCCCGACAGAGCCCGACAGAGCCCGACAGGGCCCAGTAGAGCCCGACAGAGCCCGACAGAGCCCGACAGAGCCCGACAGGGCCCGACAGGGCCCGTCGGGCGGACAGGGCCCGACAGAGCCCGACAGAACCCGACAGGGCCCAGTAGAGCCCGACAGAGCCCGACAGAGCCCGACAGAGCCCGACAGCGCCCAGTAGAGCCCGACAGAGCCCGACAGAGCCCGACAGGGCCCGAAAGTGCCCGACAGAGCCCGACAGAGCCCAAAAGAGCCCGACAGAGCCCGACAGAGCCCAGTAGAGCCCGACAGAGCACGACAGAGCCCGACAGAGCCCGACAGAGCCCGACAGGGCCCGACAGAGCCCGACAGAGCCCAGTAGAGCCCGACAGAGCCCGACAGAGCCCGACAGGGCCCAGTAGAGCCCAGTAGAGCCCGACAGAGCCCAGTAGAGCCCGACAGAGCCCGACAGAGCCCGACAGAGCCCGACAGGGCCCGACAGGGCCCGACAGGGCCCGACAGAGCCCAGTAGAGCCCGACAGAGCCCGACAGAGCCCGACAGAGCCTACACAGGGCCCGACAGAGCCCGACAGAGCCCAGTAGAGCCCGACAGAGCCCAACAGAGCCCGACAGAGCCCGACAGAGCCCGACAGGGCCCGACAGAGCCCGACAGAGCCCGACAGGGCCCGACAGAGCCCAGTAGAGCCCAGTTGAGCCCGACAGAGCCCGACAGAGCCCGACAGGGCCCGACAGGGCCCGACAGGGCCCAGTAGAGCCCGACAGAGCCCGACAGAGCCCGACAGAGCCCGACAGGGCCCGACAGGGCCCAGTAGAGCCCGACAGAGCCCGACAGAGCCCGACAGAGCCCGACAGGGCCCGACAGGGCCCGACAGAGCCCGACAGAACCCGACAGGGCCCAGTAGAGCCCGACAGAGCCCGACAGAGCCCAGTAGAGCCCGACAGAGCACGACAGAGCCCGACAGAGCCCGACAGAGCCCGACAGGGCCCGACAGGGCCCGACAGAGCCCGAAAGAGTCCGACAGAGCCCGACAGAGCCCGACAGGGCCCGACAGAGCCCGACAGGGCCCGACAGGGCCCGACAGGGCCCAGTAGAGCCCGACAGAGCCCGACAGAGCCCGACAGAGCCCGACAGGGCCCGATAGGGCCCAGTAGAGCCCGACAGAGCCCGACAGAGCCCGACAGAGCCCGACAGGGCCCGACAGGGCCCGACAGAGCCCGACAGGGCCCAGTAGAGCCCGACAGAGCCCGACAGAGCCCGACAGAGCCCGACAGGGCCCGACAGAGCCCGACAGAGCCCGAGAGAGCCCGACAGAGCCCGACAGAGCCCGACAGATCCCGACAGGGCCCGACAGAGCCCGACAGGGCCCGACAGGGCCCGACAGAGCCCGACAGGGCCCGACATGGCCCGACAGAGCCCGACAGAGCCCGACAGAGCCCGACAGGGCCCGACAGAACCCGACAGAGCCCAGTAGAGCCCGACAGAGCCCGACAGAGCCCGACAGAGCCCGACAGAGCCCAGTAGAGCCCGACAGAGCCCGACAGAGCCCGACAGGGCCCGACAGGGCCCGACAGGGCCCAGTAGAGCCCGACAGAGCCCGACAGAGCCCAACAGAGCCCGACAGAGCCCAGTAGAGCCCGACAGAGCCCGACAGAGCCCGACAGAGCCCGACAGGGCCCGACAGAGCCCAGTAGAGCCCAGTTGAGCCCGACAGAGCCCGACAGAGCCCGACAGAGCCCGACAGCGCCCAGTAGAGCCCGACAGAGCCCGACAGAGCCCGACAGAGCCCGACAGGGCCCGACAGGCCCGACAAGCCCGACAGGGCCCGACAGGGCCCAGTAGAGCCCGACAGAGCCCGACAAGCCCGACAGGGCCCGACAGGGCCCGACAGAGCCCGACAACAGAGCCCGACAGAGCCCAGTAGAGCCCGACAGAGCCCGACAGAGCCCGACAGAACCCGACAGAGCCCGACAGAGCCCAGTAGAGCCCGACAGAGCCCGACAGAGCCCGACAGAGCCCGACAGGGCCCGACAGGGCCCAGTAGAGCCCGACAGAGCCCGACAGAGCCCGACAGAGCCCGACAGGGCCCGACAGGGCCCAGTAGAGCCCGACAGAGCCCGACAGAGCTCGACAGAGCCCGACAGAACCCCCCAGAGCCCGACAGAGCCCGACAGAGCCAGACAGGGCCCGACAGGGCCCGACAGAGCCCGACAGAGCCCGACAGGGCCCAGTAGAGCCCGACAGAGCCCGACAGAGCCCGACAGAGCCCGACAGGGCCTGACAGGGCCCAGTAGAGCCCGACAGAGCCCGACAGAGCCCGACAGAGCCCGACAGGGCCCGACAGAGCCCGACAGAGCCCGACAGGGCCCGACAGGGCCCAGTAGAGCCCGACAGAGCCCGACAGAGCCCGACAGAGCCCGACAGGGCCCGACAGGGCCCGACAGGGCCCAGTAGAGCCCGACAGAGCCCGACAGAGCCCGACAGAGCCCGACAGGGCCCGACAGGGCCCAGTAGAGCCCGACAGAGCCCGACAGGGCCCGACAGGGCCCGACAGGGCCCAGTAGAGCCCGACAGAGCCCGACAGAGCCCGACAGAGCCCGACAGGGCCCGACAGGGCCGAGTAGAGCCCGACAGAGCCCGACAGAGCCCAGTACTGCCCAGTAGAGCCCGACAGAGCCCGACAGAGCCCGACAGAACCCGACAGAGCCCGACAGGGCCCGACAGAGCCCGACAGGGACCGACAGGGCCCGACAGAGCCCAGTAGAGCCCGATAGAGCCCGACAGAGCCCGACAGAGCCCGACAGGGCCCGACAGGGCCCGACAGAGCCCGACAGAGCCCAGTAGAGCCCGACAGAGCCCGACAGAGCCCGACAGAGCCCGACAGGGCCCGACAGAGCCCGACAGAGCCCAGTAGAGCCCGACAGAGCCCAACAGAGACCGACAGAGCCCGACATAGCCCGACAGGGCCCGACAGAGCCCGACAGAGCCCGACAGAGCTCAGTAGAGCCCAGTTGAGCCCGACAGAGCCCGACAGAGCCCGACAGGGCTCGACAGGGCCCGACAGGGCCCAGTAGAGCCCGACAGAGCCCGACAGAGCCCGACAGAGCCCGACAGGGCCCGACAGGGCCCAGTAGAGCCCGACAGAGCCCGACAGAGCTCGACAGGGCCCGACAGGGCCCGACAGAGCCCGACAGAGCCCGACAGGGCCCAGTAGAGCCCGACAGAGCCCGACAGAGCCCGACAGAGCCCGACAGCGCCCAGAAGAGCCCGACAGAGCCCGACAGAGCCCGACAGAGCCCGACAGGGCCCGACAGGGCCCGACAGAGCCCGACAGGGCCCGACAGAGCCCGACAGAGCCCGACAGAACCCGACAGGGCCTGACAGGGCCCAGTAGAGCCCGACAGAGCCCGACAGAGCCCGACAGGGCCCGACAGGGCCCGACAGAGCCCGACAGGGCCCAGTAGAGCCCGACAGATCCCGACAGAGCCCGACAGAGCCCGACAGGGCCCGACAGAGCCCGACAGAGCCCGACAGAGCCCGACATAGCCCGACAGAGCCCGACAGAGCCCGACAGATCCCGACAGAGCCCGACAGAGCCCGACAGGGCCCGACAGGGCCCGACAGAGCCCGACAGGGCCCGACAGAGCCCGACAGGGCCCGACAGAGCCCGACAGAACCCGACAGAGCCCGACAGAGCCCGACAGAGCCCGACAGAACCCGACAGAGCCCGACAGAGCCCGACAGAGCCCAGTAGAGCCCGACAGGGCCTGACAGGGCCCGACAGAGCCCAGTAGAGCCCAGTAGAGCCCGACAGAGCCCAACAGAGCCCGACAGGGCCCGAAAGTGCCCGACAGAGCCCGACAGAGCCCGAAAGAGCCCGACAGAGCCCGACAGAGCCCAGTAGAGCCCGACAGAGCACGACAGAGCCCGACAGAGCCCGACAGAGCCCGACAGGGCCCGACAGAGCCCGACAGAGCCCAGTAGAGCCCGACAGAGCCCGACAGAGCCCGACAGAGCCCGACAGGGCCCAGTAGAGCCCAGTAGAGCCCGACAGAGCCCGGTAGAGCCCGACAGAGCCCGACAGAGCCCGACAGAGCCCGACAGGGCCCGACAGGGCCCGACAGAGCCCGACAGGGCCCGACAGAGCCCAGTAGAGCCCGACAGAGCCCGACAGAGCCCGACAGAGCCTGACAGGGCCCGACAGAGCCCGACAGAGCCCAGTAGAGCCCGACAGAGCCAACAGAGCCCGACAGAGCCCGACAGAGCCCAACAGGGCCCGACAGGGCCCGACAGAGCCCGACAGGGCCCGACAGAGCCCAGTAGAGCCCAGTTGAGCCCGACAGAGCCCGACAGAGCCCGACAGGGCCCGACAGGGCCCGACAGGGCCCAGTAGAGCCCGACAGAGCCCGACAGAGCCCGACAGAGCCCGATAGGGCCCGACAGGGCCCAGTAGAGCCCGACAGAGCCCGACAGAGCCCGACAGAGCCCGACAGGGCCCGACAGGGCCCGACAGAGCCCGACAGAACCCGACAGGGCCCAGTAGAGCCCGACAGAGCCCGACAGAGCCCGACAGAGCCCGACAGCGCCCAGTAGAGCCCGACAGAGCCCGACAGAGCCCGACAGGGCCCGAAAGTGCCCGACAGAGCCCGACAGAGCCCGAAAGAGCCCGACAGAGCCCGACAGAGCCCAGTAGAGCCCGACAGAGCACGACAGAGCCCGACAGAGCCCGACAGAGCCCGACAGGGCCCGACAGAGCCCGACAGAGCCCAGTAGAGCCCGACAGAGCCCGACAGAGCCCGACAGAGCCCGACAGGGCCCAGTAGAGCCCAGTAGAGCCCGACAGAGCCCAGTAGAGCCCGACAGAGCCCGACAGAGCCCGACAGAGCCCGACAGGGCCCGACAGGGCCCGACAGGGCCCGACAGAGCCCAGTAGAGCCCGACAGAGCCCGACAGAGCCCGACAGAGCCTGACAGGGCCCGACAGAGCCCGACAGAGCCCAGTAGAGCCCGACAGAGCCCAACAGAGCCCGACAGAGCCCGACAGAGCCCGACAGGGCCCGACAGAGCCCGACAGAGCCCGATAGGGCCCGACAGAGCCCAGTAGAGCCCAGTTGAGCCCGACAGAGCCCGACAGAGCCCGACAGGGCCCGACAGGGCCCGACAGGGCCCAGTAGAGCCCGACAGAGCCCGACAGAGCCTGACAGAGCCCGACAGGGCCCGACAGGGCCCAGTAGAGCCCGACAGAGCCCGACAGAGCCCGACAGAGCCCGACAGGGCCCGACAGGGCCCGACAGAGCCCGACAGAACCCGACAGGGCCCAGTAGAGCCCGACAGAGCCCGACAGAGCCCGACAGAGCCCGACAGCGCCCAGTAGAGCCCGACAGAGCCCGACAGAGCCTGACAGGGCCCGACAGGGCCCGACAGGGCCCGACAGAGCCCGACAGAGCCCGACAGGGCCCGACAGGGCCCAGTAGAGCCCGACAGAGCCCGACAGAGCCCGACAGAGCCCGACAGGGCCCGACAGGGCCCGACAGAGCCCGACAGAGCCCGACAGGGCCCGACAGGGCCCAGTAGAGCCCGACAGAGCCCGACAGAGCCCGACAGAGCCCGACAGGGCCCGATAGGGCCCAGTAGAGCCCGACAGAGCCCGACAGAGCCCGACAGAGCCCGACAGAGCCCGACAGCGCCCAGTAGAGCCCGACAGAGCCCGACAGAGCCCGACAGGGCCCGACAGGGCCCGACAGGGCCCGACAGAGCCCGACAGAGCCCGACAGGGCCCAGTAGAGCCCGACAGAGCCCGACAGAGCCCGACAGAGCCCGACAGGGCCCGACAGGGCCCGACAGAGCCCGACAGAGCCCGACAGGGCCCGACAGGGCCCAGTAGAGCCCGACAGAGCCCGACAGAGCCCAACAGAGCCCGACAGGGCCCGATAGGGCCCAGTAGAGCCCGACAGAGCCCGACAGAGCCCGACAGAGCCCGACAGGGCCCGACAGGGCCCGACAGAGCCCGACAGGGCCCAGTAGAGCCCGACAGAGCCCGACAGAGCCCGACAGAGCCCGACAGGGCCCGACAGAGCCCGACAGAGCCCGACAGAGCCCGAGAGAGCCCGACAGAGCCCGACAGAGCCCGACAGATCCCGACAGGGCCCGACAGAGCCCGACAGGGCCCGACAGGGCCCGACAGAGCCCGACAGGGCCCGACATGGCCCGACAGAGCCCGACAGAGCCCGACAGAGCCCGACAGGGCCCGACAGAACCCGACAGAGCCCAGTAGAGCCCGACAGAGCCCTACAGAGCCCGACAGAGCCCGACAGAGCCCAGTAGAGCCCGACAGAGCCCGACAGAGCCCGACAGGGCCCGACAGGGCCCGACAGGGCCCAGTAGAGCCCGACAGAGCCCGACAGAGCCCAACAGAGCCCGACAGAGCCCAGTAGAGCCCGACAGAGCCCGACATAGCCCGACAGGGCCCGACAGAGCCAGACAGAGCCCGACAGGGCCCGACAGAGCCCAGTAGAGCCCAGTTGAGCCCGACAGAGCCCGACAGAGCCCGACAGAGCCCGACAGCGCCCAGTAGAGCCCGACAGAGCCCGACAGAGCCCGACAGAGCCCGACAGGGCCCGACAGGGCCCGACAGGGCCCGACAGAGCCCGACAGAGCCCGACAGAGCCCGACAGGGCCCGACAGGCCCGACAGAGCCCGACAGAGCCCGACAGGGCCCGACAGAGCCCGACAGAGCCCAGTAGAGCCCGACAGAGCCCGACAGAGCCCGACAGAACCCGACAGAGCCCGACAGAGCCCAGTAGAGCCCGACAGAGCCCGACAGAGCCCGACAGAGCCCGACAGGGCCCGACAGGGCCCAGTAGAGCCCGACAGAGCCCGACAGAGCCCGACAGGGCCCGACAGGGCCCAGTAGAGCCCGACAGAGCCCGACAGAGCTCGACAGAGCCCGACAGAACCCCCCAGAGCCCGACAGAGCCCGACAGAGCCAGACAGGGCCCGACAGGGCCCGACAGAGCCCGACAGAGCCCGACAGGGCCCAGTAGAGCCCGACAGAGCCCGACAGAGCCCGACAGAGCCCGACAGGGCCCGACAGGGCCCAGTAGAGCCCGACAGAGCCCGACAGAGCCCGACAGGGCCCGACAGAGCCCGACAGAGCCCGACAGGGCCCGACAGGGCCCAGTAGAGCCCGACAGAGCCCGACAGAGCCCGACAGAGCCCGACAGGGCCCGACAGGGCCCGACAGGGCCCAGTAGAGCCCGACAGAGCCCGACAGAGCCCGACAGGGCCGGACAGGGCCCAGTAGAGCCCGACAGAGCCCGACAGGGCCCGACAGGGCCCGACAGGGCCCAGTAGAGCCCGACAGAGCCCGACAGAGCCCGACAGAGCCCGACAGGGCCCGACAGGGCCGAGTAGAGCCCGACAGAGCCCGACAGAGCCCAGTACTGCCCAGTAGAGCCCGACAGAGCCCGACAGAGCCCGACAGAACCCGACAGAGCCCGACAGGGCCCGACAGAGCCCGACAGGGACCGACAGGGCCCGACAGAGCCCAGTAGAGCCCGATAGAGCCCGACAGAGCCCGACAGAGCCCGACAGGGCCCGACAGGGCCCGACAGAGCCCGACAGAGCCCAGTAGAGCCCGACAGAGCCCGACAGAGCCCGACAGAGCCCGACAGGGCCCGACAGAGCCCGACAGAGCCCAGTAGAGCCCGACAGAGCCCAACAGAGACCGACAGAGCCCGACATAGCCCGACAGGGCCCGACACAGCCCGACAGAGCCCGACAGAGCCCGACAGAGCTCAGTAGAGCCCAGTTGAGCCCGACAGAGCCCGACAGAGCCCGACAGGGCTCGACAGGGCCCGACAGGGCCCAGTAGAGCCCGACAGAGCCCGACAGAGCCCGACAGAGCCCGACAGGGCCCGACAGGGCCCAGTAGAGCCCGACAGAGCCCGACAGAGCTCGACAGGGCCCGACAGGGCCCGACAGAGCCCGACAGAGCCCGACAGGGCCCAGTAGAGCCCGACAGAGCCCGACAGAGCCCGACAGAGCCCGACAGCGCCCAGAAGAGCCCGACAGAGCCCGACAGAGCCCGACAGAGCCCGACAGGGCCCGACAGGGCCCGACAGAGCCCGACAGGGCCCGACAGAGCCCGACAGAGCCCGACAGAACCCGACAGGGCCCGACAGGGCCCAGTAGAGCCCGACAGAGCCCGACAGAGCCCGACAGGGCCCGACAGGGCCCGACAGAGCCCGACAGAGCCCGACAGGGCCCGGCAGAGCCCGGCAGAGCCCGACAGAGCCCAGTAGAGCCCGACAGAGCCCGACAGAGCCCGACAGAACCCGACAGAGCCCGACAGAGCCCAGTAGAGCCCGACAGAGCCCGACAGAGCCCGACAGAGCCCGACAGGGCCCAGTAGAGCCCGACAGAGCCCGACAGAGCCCGACAGAGCCTGACAGAGCCCGAAAGGGCCCGACAGGGCCCAGTAGAGCCCGACAGAGCCCGACAGAACCCCCCAGAGCCCGACAGAGCCCGACAGAGCCCGACAGAGCCCGACAGAGCCCGACAGAGCCCAGTAGAGCCCGACAGAGCCCGACAGAGCCCGACAGAGCCCGACAGGGCCCAGTAGAGCCCGACAGAGCCCGACAGAGCCCGACAGAGCCCGACAGGGCCCGACAGGGCCCAGTAGAGCCCGACAGAGCCCGACAGAGCCCGACAGAGCCCGACAGAGCCCGACAGGGCCCGACAGGGCCCAGTAGAGCCCGACAGAGCCCGACAGAGCCCGACAGAGCCCGACAGAGCCCGACAGGGCCCAGTAGAGCCCGACAGAGCCCGACAGAGCCCGACAGAGCCCGACAGGGCCCGACAGGGCCCGACAGAGCCTGACAGGGCCCGACAGAGCCCGACAGTACCCGACAGAGCCCGACAGAGCCCGACAGAGCCCGACAGGGCCCGACAGAGCCCGACAGAACCCGACAGAGCCCGACAGAGCCCGACAGAGCCCGACAGAGCCCGACAGAACCCGACAGAGCCCGACAGGGCCCGACAGGGCCCGACAGAGCCCAGTAGAGCCCGACAGGGCCAGACAGGGCCCGACAGAGCCCAGTAGAGCCCAGTAGAGCCCGACAGAGCCCGACAGAGCCCGACAGGGCCCGAAAGTGCCCGACAGAGCCCGACAGAGCCCGAAAGAGTCCGACAAAGCCCGACAGAGCCCAGTAGAGCCCGACAGAGCACGACAGAGCCCGACAGAGCCCGACAGAGCCCGACAGGGCCCGACAGAGCCCGACAGAGCCCAGTAGAGCCCGACAGAGCCTGACATAGCCCGACAGAGCCCGACAGGGCCCAGTAGAGCCCAGTAGAGCCCGACAGAGCCCAGTAGAGCCCGACAGAGCCCGACAGAGCCCGACAGAGCCCGACAGGGCCCGACAGGGCCCGACAGAGCCCGACAGAGCCCAGTAGAGCCCGACAGAGCCCGACAGAGCCCGACAGAGCCTGACAGGGCCCGACAGAGCCCGACAGAGCCCAGTAGAGCCCGACAGAGCCCAACAGAGCGCGACAGAGCCCGACAGAGCCCGACAGGGCCCGACAGAGCCCGACAGGGCCCGACAGAGCCCAGTAGAGCCCAGTTGAGCCCGACAGAGCCCGACAGAGCCCGACAGGGCCCGACAGGACCCGACAGGGCCCAGTAGAGCCCGACAGAGCCCGACAGAGCCCGACAGAGCCCGACAGGGCCCAGTAGAGCCCAGTAGAGCCCGACAGAGCCCAGTAGAGCCCGACAGAGCCCGACAGAGCCCGACAGAGCCCGACAGAGCCCGACAGGGCCCGACAGGGCCCGACAGAGCCCGACAGAGCCCAGTAGAGCCCGACAGAGCCCGACAGAGCCCGACAGAGCCCGACAGGGCCCGACAGGGCCCGACAGAGCCCGACAGGGCCCACTAGAGCCCGACAGAGCCCGACAGAGCCCGACAGAGCCCGACAGCGCCCAGTAGAGCCCGACAGAGCCCGACAGAGCCCGACAGGGCCCGACAGGGCCCGACAGGGCCCGACAGAGCCCGAGAGAGCCCGACAGGGCCCGACAGGGACCAGTAGAGCCCGACAGAGCCCGACAGAGCCCGACAGAGCCCGACAGG
This sequence comes from Caloenas nicobarica, assembly GCF_036013445.1. NCBI lineage: Eukaryota > Metazoa > Chordata > Aves > Columbiformes > Columbidae > Caloenas > Caloenas nicobarica. The sequence continues at coordinate 209,579 of NW_027017198.1, forward strand.
GCCCGACAGGGCCCGACAGGGCCCGACAGAGCCCGACAGGGCCCGACAGGGCCCAGTAGAGCCCGACAGAGCCCGACAGAGCCCGACAGAGCCCGACAGGGCCCGATAGGGCCCAGTAGAGCCCGACAGAGCCCGACAGAGCCCGACAGAGCCCGACAGGGCCCGACAGGGCCCGACAGAGCCCGACAGGGCCCAGTAGAGCCCGACAGAGCCCGACAGAGCCCGACAGAGCCCGACAGGGCCCGACAGAGCCCGACAGAGCCCGAAAGAGCCCGACAGAGCCCAACAGATCCCGACAGGGCCCGACAGAGCCCGACAGGGCCCGACAGGGCCCGACAGAGCCCGACAGGGCCCGACAGAGCCCGACAGAACCCGACAGAGCCCGACAGAGCCCGACAGAGCCCGACAGAACCCGACAGAGCCCGACAGAGCCCGACAGAGCCCAGTAGAGCCCGACAGGGCCCGACAGAGCCCGACAGAGCCCGACAGAGCCCGACAGAGCCCAACAGAGCCCGACAGAGCCCAGTAGAGCCCGACAGAGCCCGACATAGCCCGACAGGGCCCGACAGAGCCAGACAGAGCCCGACAGGGCCCGACAGAGCCCAGTAGAGCCCAGTTGAGCCCGACAGAGCCCGACAGAGCCCGACAGAGCCCGACAGCGCCCAGTAGAGCCCGACAGAGCCCGACAGAGCCCGACAGAGCCCGACAGGGCCCGACAGGGCCCGACAGGGCCCGACAGAGCCCGACAGAGCCCGACAGAGCCCGACAGGGCCCGACAGGCCCGACAGAGCCCGACAGAGCCCGACAGGGCCCGACAGAGCCCGACAGAGCCCAGTAGAGCCCGACAGAGCCCGACAGAGCCCGACAGAACCCGACAGAGCCCGACAGAGCCCAGTAGAGCCCGACAGAGCCCGACAGAGCCCGACAGAGCCCGACAGGGCCCGACAGGGCCCAGTAGAGCCCGACAGAGCCCGACAGAGCCCGACAGGGCCCGACAGGGCCCAGTAGAGCCCGACAGAGCCCGACAGAGCTCGACAGAGCCCGACAGAACCCCCCAGAGCCCGACAGAGCCCGACAGAGCCAGACAGGGCCCGACAGGGCCCGACAGAGCCCGACAGAGCCCGACAGGGCCCAGTAGAGCCCGACAGAGCCCGACAGAGCCCGACAGAGCCCGACAGGGCCCGACAGGGCCCAGTAGAGCCCGACAGAGCCCGACAGAGCCCGACAGAGCCCGACAGGGCCCGACAGAGCCCGACAGAGCCCGACAGGGCCCGACAGGGCCCAGTAGAGCCCGACAGAGCCCGACAGAGCCCGACAGAGCCCGACAGGGCCCGACAGGGCCCGACAGGGCCCAGTAGAGCCCGACAGAGCCCGACAGAGCCCGACAGGGCCGGACAGGGCCCAGTAGAGCCCGACAGAGCCCGACAGGGCCCGACAGGGCCCGACAGGGCCCAGTAGAGCCCGACAGAGCCCGCAGAGCCCAACAGAGCCCGACAGGGCCCGACAGGGCCGAGTAGAGCCCGACAGAGCCCGACAGAGCCCAGTACTGCCCAGTAGAGCCCGACAGAGCCCGACAGAGCCCGACAGAACCCGACAGAGCCCGACAGGGCCCGACAGAGCCCGACAGGGACCGACAGGGCCCGACAGAGCCCAGTAGAGCCCGATAGAGCCCGACAGAGCCCGACAGAGCCCGACAGGGCCCGACAGGGCCCGACAGAGCCCGACAGAGCCCAGTAGAGCCCGACAGAGCCCGACAGAGCCCGACAGAGCCCGACAGGGCCCGACAGAGCCCGACAGAGCCCAGTAGAGCCCGACAGAGCCCAACAGAGACCGACAGAGCCCGACATAGCCCGACAGGGCCCGACACAGCCCGACAGAGCCCGACAGAGCCCGACAGAGCTCAGTAGAGCCCAGTTGAGCCCGACAGAGCCCGACAGAGCCCGACAGGGCTCGACAGGGCCCGACAGGGCCCAGTAGAGCCCGACAGAGCCCGACAGAGCCCGACAGAGCCCGACAGGGCCCGACAGGGCCCAGTAGAGCCCGACAGAGCCCGACAGAGCTCGACAGGGACCGACAGGGCCCGACAGAGCCCGACAGAGCCCGACAGGGCCCAGTAGAGCCCGACAGAGCCCGACAGAGCCCGACAGAGCCCGACAGAGCCCGACAGAGCCCAGAAGAGCCCGACAGAGCCCGACAGAGCCCGATAGAGCCCGACAGGGCCCGACAGGGCCCGACAGAGCCCGACAGGGCCCGACAGAGCCCGACAGAGCCCGACAGAACCCGACAGGGCCCGACAGGGCCCAGTAGAGCCCGACAGAGCCCGACAGAGCCCGACAGGGCCCGACAGGGCCCGACAGAGCCCGACAGAGCCCGACAGGGCCCGGCAGAGCCCGGCAGAGCCCGACAGAGCCCAGTAGAGCCCGACAGAGCCCGACAGAGCCCGACAGAACCCGACAGAGCCCGACAGAGCCCAGTAGAGCCCGACAGAGCCCGACAGAGCCCGACAGAGCCCGACAGGGCCCAGTAGAGCCCGACAGAGCCCGACAGAGCCCGACAGAGCCTGACAGAGCCCGAAAGGGCCCGACAGGGCCCAGTAGAGCCCGACAGAGCCCGACAGAACCCCCCAGAGCCCGACAGAGCCCGACAGAGCCCGACAGAGCCCGACAGAGCCCAGTAGAGCCCGACAGAGCCCGACAGAGCCCGACAGAGCCCGACAGGGCCCAGTAGAGCCCGACAGAGCCCGACAGAGCCCGACAGAGCCCGACAGGGCCCGACAGGGCCCAGTAGAGCCCGACAGAACCCGACAGAGCCCGACAGAGCCCGACAGAGCCCGACAGGGCCCGACAGGGCCCAGTAGAGCCCGACAGAGCCCGACAGAGCCCGACAGAGCCCGACAGAGCCCGACAGGGCCCAGTAGAGCCCGACAGAGCCCGACAGAGCCCGACAGAGCCCGACAGGGCCCGACAGGGCCCGACAGAGCCTGACAGGGCCCGACAGAGCCCGACAGTACCCGACAGAGCCCGACAGAGCCCGACAGAGCCCGACAGGGCCCGACAGAGCCCGACAGAACCCGACAGAGCCCGACAGAGCCCGACAGAGCCCGACAGAGCCCGACAGAACCCGACAGAGCCCGACAGGGCCCGACAGGGCCCGACAGAGCCCAGTAGAGCCCGACAGGGCCAGACAGGGCCCGACAGAGCCCAGTAGAGCCCAGTAGAGCCCGACAGAGCCCGACAGAGCCCGACAGGGCCCGAAAGTGCCCGACAGAGCCCGACAGAGCCCGAAAGAGTCCGACAAAGCCCGACAGAGCCCAGTAGAGCCCGACAGAGCACGACAGAGCCCGACAGAGCCCGACAGAGCCCGACAGGGCCCGACAGAGCCCGACAGAGCCCAGTAGAGCCCGACAGAGCCTGACATAGCCCGACAGAGCCCGACAGGGCCCAGTAGAGCCCAGTAGAGCCCGACAGAGCCCAGTAGAGCCCGACAGAGCCCGACAGAGCCCGACAGAGCCCGACAGGGCCCGACAGGGCCCGACAGAGCCCGACAGAGCCCAGTAGAGCCCGACAGAGCCCGACAGAGCCCGACAGAGCCTGACAGGGCCCGACAGAGCCCGACAGAGCCCAGTAGAGCCCGACAGAGCCCAACAGAGCCCGACAGAGCCCGACAGAGCCCGACAGGGCCCGACAGAGCCCGACAGGGCCCGACAGAGCCCAGTAGAGCCCAGTTGAGCCCGACAGAGCCCGACAGAGCCCGACAGGGCCCGACAGGACCCGACAGGGCCCAGTAGAGCCCGACAGAGCCCGACAGAGCCCGACAGAGCCCGACAGGGCCCAGTAGAGCCCAGTAGAGCCCGACAGAGCCCAGTAGAGCCCGACAGAGCCCGACAGAGCCCGACAGAGCCCGACAGAGCCCGACAGGGCCCGACAGGGCCCGACAGAGCCCGACAGAGCCCAGTAGAGCCCGACAGAGCCCGACAGAGCCCGACAGAGCCCGACAGGGCCCGACAGGGCCCGACAGAGCCCGACAGGGCCCAGTAGAGCCCGACAGAGCCCGACAGAGCCCGACAGAGCCCGACAGCGCCCAGTAGAGCCCGACAGAGCCCGACAGAGCCCGACAGGGCCCGACAGGGCCCGACAGGGCCCGACAGAGCCCGAGAGAGCCCGACAGGGCCCGACAGGGACCAGTAGAGCCCGACAGAGCCCGACAGAGCCCGACAGAGCCCGACAGGGCCCGACAGGGCCCGACAGGGCCCGACAGAGCCCGACAGGGCCCGACAGGGCCCAGTAGAGCCCGACAGAGCCCGACAGAGCCCGACAGAGCCCGACAGGGCCCGATAGGGCCCAGTAGAGCCCGACAGAGCCCGACAGAGCCCGACAGAGCCCGACAGGGCCCGACAGGCCCCGACAGAGCCCGACAGGGCCCAGTAGAGCCCGACAGAGCCCGACAGAGCCCGACAGAGCCCGACAGGGCCCGACAGAGCCCGACAGAGCCCGACAGAGCCCGACAGAGCCCAACAGATCCCGACAGGGCCCGACAGAGCCCGACAGGGCCCGACAGGGCCCGACAGAGCCCGACAGGGCCCGACAGAGCCCGACAGAACCCGACAGAGCCCGACAGAGCCCGACAGAGCCCGACAGAACCCGACAGAGCCCGACAGATCCCGACAGAGCCCAGTAGAGCCCGACAGGGCCCGACAGGGCCCGACAGAGCCCAGTAGAGCCCAGTAGAGCCCGACAGAGCCCGACAGAGCCCGACAGGGCCCGAAAGTGCCCGACAGAGCCCGACAGAGCCCGAAAGAGCCCGACAGAGCCCGACAGAGCCCAGTAGAGCCCGACAGAGCCCGACAGAGCCCGACAGGGCCCGACAGAGCCCGACAGAGCCCAGTAGAGCCCGACAGAGCCCGACAGAGCCCGACAGAGCCCGACAGGGCCCAGTAGAGCCCAGTAGAGCCCGACAGATCCCGGTAGAGCCCGACAGAGCCCGACAGAGCCCGACAGAGCCCGACAGGGCCCGACAGGGCCCGACAGAGCCCGACAGGGCCCGACAGAGCCCAGTAGAGCCCTACAGAGCCCGACAGAGCCCGACAGAGCCTGCCAGGGCCCGACAGAGCCCGACAGAGCCCAGTAGAGCCCGACAGAGCCCAACAGAGCCCGACAGAGCCCGACAGAGCCCGACTGGGCCCGACAGGGCCCGACAGAGCCCGACAGGGCCCGACAGAGCCCAGTAGAGCCCAGTTGAGCCCGACAGAGCCCGACAGAGCCCGACAGGGCCCGACAGGGCCCGACAGGGCCCAGTAGAGCCCGACAGAGCCCGACAGAGCCCGACAGAGCCCGACAGGGCCCGACAGGGCCCAGTAGAGCCCGACAGAGCCCGACAGAGCCCGACAGAGCCCGACAGGGCCCGACAGGGCCCGACAGAGCCCGACAGAACCCGACAGGGCCCAGTAGAGCCCGACAGAGCCCGACAGAGCCCGACAGAGCCCGACAGCGCCCAGTAGAGCCCGACAGAGCCCGACAGAGCCCGACAGGGCCCGAAAGTGCCCGACAGAGCCCGACAGAGCCCGACAGAGCCCGACAGAGCCCGACAGAGCCCAGTAGAGCCCGACAGAGCACGACAGAGCCCGACAGAGCCCGACAGAGCCCGACAGGGCCCGACAGAGCCCGACAGAGCCCAGTAGAGCCCGACAGAGCCCGACAGAGCCCGACAGAGCCCGACAGGGCCCAGTAGAGCCCAGTAGAGCCCGACAGAGCCCAGTAGAGCCCGACAGAGCCCGACAGAGCCCGACAGAGCCCGACAGGGCCCGACAGGGCCCGACAGGGCCCGACAGAGCCCGACAGAGCCCAGTAGAGCCTGACAGAGCCCGACAGAGCCCGACAGAGCCTGACAGGGCCCGACAGAGCCCGACAGAGCCCAGTAGAGCCCGACAGAGCCCAACAGAGCCCGACAGAGCCCGACAGAGCCCGACAGGGCCCGACAGAGCCCGACAGAGCCCGACAGGGCCCGACAGAGCCCAGTAGGGCCCAGTTGAGCCCGACAGAGCCCGACAGAGCCCGACAGGGCCCGACAGGGCCCGACAGGGCCCAGTAGAGCCCGACAGAGCCCGACAGAGCCCGACAGAGCCCGACAGGGCCCGACAGGGCCCAGTAGAGCCCGACAGAGCCCGACAGAGCCCGACAGAGCCCGACAGGGCCCGACAGGGCCCGACAGAGCCCGACAGAACCCGACAGGGCCCAGTAGAGCCCGACAGAGCCCGACAGAGCCCGACAGAGCCCGACAGCGCCCAGTAGAGCCCGACAGAGCCCGACAGAGCCCGACAGGGCCCGACAGGGCCCGACAGGGCCCGACAGAGCCCGACAGAGCCCGACAGGGCCCGACAGGGCCCAGTAGAGCCCGACAGAGCCCGACAGAGCCCGACAGAGCCCGACAGGGCCCGACAGGGCCCGACAGAGCCCGACAGAGCCCGACAGGGCCCAGTAGAGCCCGACAGAGCCCGACAGAGCCCGACAGAGCCCGACAGGGCCCGATAGGGCCCAGTAGAGCCCGACAGAGCCCGACAGAGCCCGACAGAGCCCGACAGGGCCCGACAGGGCCCGACAGAGCCCGACAGGGCCCAGTAGAGCCCGACAGAGCCCGACAGAGCCCGACAGAGCCCGACAGAGCCCGAGAGAGCCCGACAGAGCCCGACAGAGCCCGACAGATCCCGACAGGGCCCGACAGAGCCCGACAGGGCCCGACAGGGCCCGACAGAGCCCGACAGGGCCCGACATGGCCCGACAGAGCCCGACAGAGCCCGACAGAGCCCGACAGGGCCCGACAGAACCCGACAGAGCCCAGTAGAGCCCGACAGAGCCCTACAGAGCCCGACAGAGCCCGACAGAGCCCAGTAGAGCCCGACAGAGCCCGACAGAGCCCGACAGGGCCCGACAGGGCCCGACAGGGCCCAGTAGAGCCCGACAGAGCCCGACAGAGCCCAACAGAGCCCGACAGAGCCCAGTAGAGCCCGACAGAGCCCGACATAGCCCGACAGGGCCCGACAGAGCCAGACAGAGCCCGACAGGGCCCGACAGAGCCCAGTAGAGCCCAGTTGAGCCCGACAGAGCCCGACAGAGCCCGACAGAGCCCGACAGCGCCCAGTAGAGCCCGACAGAGCCCGACAGAGCCCGACAGAGCCCGACAGGGCCCGACAGGGCCCGACAGGGCCCGACAGAGCCCGACAGAGCCCGACAGAGCCCGACAGGGCCCGACAGGCCCGACAGAGCCCGACAGAGCCCGACAGGGCCCGACAGAGCCCGACAGAGCCCAGTAGAGCCCGACAGAGCCCGACAGAGCCCGACAGAACCCGACAGAGCCCGACAGAGCCCAGTAGAGCCCGACAGAGCCCGACAGAGCCCGACAGAGCCCGACAGGGCCCGACAGGGCCCAGTAGAGCCCGACAGAGCCCGACAGAGCCCGACAGGGCCCGACAGGGCCCAGTAGAGCCCGACAGAGCCCGACAGAGCTCGACAGAGCCCGACAGAACCCCCCAGAGCCCGACAGAGCCCGACAGAGCCAGACAGGGCCCGACAGGGCCCGACAGAGCCCGACAGAGCCCGACAGGGCCCAGTAGAGCCCGACAGAGCCCGACAGAGCCCGACAGAGCCCGACAGGGCCCGACAGGGCCCAGTAGAGCCCGACAGAGCCCGACAGAGCCCGACAGAGCCCGACAGGGCCCGACAGAGCCCGAAAGAGCCCGACAGAGCCCGACAGAGCCCAGTAGAGCCCGACAGAGCACGACAGAGCCCGACAGAGCCCGACAGAGCCCGACAGGGCCCGACAGAGCCCGACAGAGCCCAGTAGAGCCCGACAGAGCCCGACAGAGCCCGACAGAGCCCGACAGGGCCCAGTAGAGCCCAGTAGAGCCCGACAGAGGCCAGTAGAGCCCGACAGAGCCCAACAGAGCCCGACAGAGCCCGACAGAGCCCGACAGGGCCCGACAGGGCCCGACAGAACCCGACAGGGCCCGACAGAGCCCAGTAGAGCCCAGTTGAGCCCGACAGAGCCCGACAGAGCCCGACAGGGCCCGACAGGGCCCGACAGGGCCCAGTAGAGCCCGACAGAGCCCGACAGAGCCCGACAGAGCCCGATAGGGCCCGACAGGGCCCAGTAGAGCCCGACAGAGCCCGACAGAGCCCGACAGAGCCCGACAGGGCCCGACAGGGCCCGACAGAGCCCGACAGAACCCGACAGGGCCCAGTAGAGCCCGACAGAGCCCGACAGAGCCCGACAGAGCCCGACAGCGCCCAGTAGAGCCCGACAGAGCCCGACAGAGCCCGACAGGGCCCGAAAGTGCCCGACAGAGCCCGACAGAGCCCGAAAGAGCCCGACAGAGCCCGACAGAGCCCAGTAGAGCCCGACAGAGCACGACAGAGCCCGACAGAGCCCGACAGAGCCCGACAGGGCCCGACAGAGCCCGACAGAGCCCAGTAGAGCCCGACAGAGCCCGACAGAGCCCGACAGAGCCCGACAGGGCCCAGTAGAGCCCAGTAGAGCCCGACAGAGCCCAGTAGAGCCCGACAGAGCCCGACAGAGCCCGACAGAGCCCGACAGGGCCCGACAGGGCCCGACAGGGCCCGACAGAGCCCAGTAGAGCCCGACAGAGCCCGACAGAGCCCGACAGAGCCTGACAGGGCCCGACAGAGCCCGACAGAGCCCAGTAGAGCCCGACAGAGCCCAACAGAGCCCGACAGAGCCCGACAGAGCCCGACAGGGCCCGACAGAGCCCGACAGAGCCCGACAGGGCCCGACAGAGCCCAGTAGAGCCCAGTTGAGCCCGACAGAGCCCGACAGAGCCCGACAGGGCCCGACAGGGCCCGACAGGGCCCAGTAGAGCCCGACAGAGCCCGACAGAGCCTGACAGAGCCCGACAGGGCCCGACAGGGCCCAGTAGAGCCCGACAGAGCCCGACAGAGCCCGACAGGGCCCGACAGGGCCCGACAGAGCCCGACAGAACCCGACAGGGCCCAGTAGAGCCCGACAGAGCCCGACAGAGCCCGACAGAGCCCGACAGCGCCCAGTAGAGCCCGACAGAGCCCGACAGAGCCCGACAGGGCCCGACAGGGCCCGACAGGGCCCGACAGAGCCCGACAGAGCCCGACAGGGCCCGACAGGGCCCAGTAGAGCCCGACAGAGCCCGACAGAGCCCGACAGAGCCCGACAGGGCCCGACAGGGCCCGACAGAGCCCGACAGAGCCCGACAGGGCCCGACAGGGCCCAGTAGAGCCCGACAGAGCCCGACAGAGCCCGACAGAGCCCGACAGGGCCCGATAGGGCCCAGTAGAGCCCGACAGAGCCCGACAGAGCCCGACAGAGCCCGACAGAGCCCGACAGCGCCCAGTAGAGCCCGACAGAGCCCGACAGAGCCCGACAGGGCCCGACAGGGCCCGACAGGGCCCGACAGAGCCCGACAGAGCCCGACAGGGCCCAGTAGAGCCCGACAGAGCCCGACAGAGCCCGACAGGGCCCGACAGGGCCCGACAGGGCCCGACAGAGCCCGACAGGGCCCGACAGGGCCCAGTAGAGCCCGACAGAGCCCGACAGAGCCCAACAGAGCCCGACAGGGCCCGATAGGGCCCAGTAGAGCCCGACAGAGCCCGACAGAGCCCGACAGAGCCCGACAGGGCCCGACAGGGCCCGACAGAGCCCGACAGGGCCCAGTAGAGCCCGACAGAGCCCGACAGAGCCCGACAGAGCCCGACAGGGCCCGACAGAGCCCGACAGAGCCCGACAGAGCCCGAGAGAGCCCGACAGAGCCCGACAGAGCCCGACAGATCCCGACAGGGCCCGACAGAGCCCGACAGGGCCCGACAGGGCCCGACAGAGCCCGACAGGGCCCGACATGGCCCGACAGAGCCCGACAGAGCCCGACAGAGCCCGACAGGGCCCGACAGAACCCGACAGAGCCCAGTAGAGCCCGACAGAGCCCTACAGAGCCCGACAGAGCCCGACAGAGCCCAGTAGAGCCCGACAGAGCCCGACATAGCCCGACAGGGCCCGACAGAGCCAGACAGAGCCCGACAGGGCCCGACAGAGCCCAGTAGAGCCCAGTTGAGCCCGACAGAGCCCGACAGAGCCCGACAGAGCCCGACAGCGCCCAGTAGAGCCCGACAGAGCCCGACAGAGCCCGACAGAGCCCGACAGGGCCCGACAGGGCCCGACAGGGCCCGACAGAGCCCGACAGAGCCCGACAGAGCCCGACAGGGCCCGACAGGCCCGACAGAGGCCGACAGAGCCCGACAGGGCCCGACAGAGCCCGACAGAGCCCAGTAGAGCCCGACAGAGCCCGACAGAGCCCGACAGAACCCGACAGAGCCCGACAGAGCCCAGTAGAGCCCGACAGAGCCCGACAGAGCCCGACAGAGCCCGACAGGGCCCGACAGGGCCCAGTAGAGCCCGACAGAGCCCGACAGAGCCCGACAGGGCCCGACAGGGCCCAGTAGAGCCCGACAGAGCCCGACAGAGCTCGACAGAGCCCGACAGAACCCCCCAGAGCCCGACAGAGCCCGACAGAGCCAGACAGGGCCCGACAGGGCCCGACAGAGCCCGACAGAGCCCGACAGGGCCCAGTAGAGCCCGACAGAGCCCGACAGAGCCCGACAGAGCCCGACAGGGCCCGACAGGGCCCAGTAGAGCCCGACAGAGCCCGACAGAGCCCGACAGAGCCCGACAGGGCCCGACAGAGCCCGACAGAGCCCGACAGGGCCCGACAGGGCCCAGTAGAGCCCGACAGAGCCCGACAGAGCCCGACAGAGCCCGACAGGGCCCGACAGGGCCCGACAGGGCCCAGTAGAGCCCGACAGAGCCCGACAGAGCCCGACAGGGCCGGACAGGGCCCAGTAGAGCCCGACAGAGCCCGACAGGGCCCGACAGGGCCCGACAGGGCCCAGTAGAGCCCGACAGAGCCCGACAGAGCCCGACAGAGCCCGACAGGGCCCGACAGGGCCGAGTAGAGCCCGACAGAGCCCGACAGAGCCCAGTACTGCCCAGTAGAGCCCGACAGAGCCCGACAGAGCCCGACAGAACCCGACAGAGCCCGACAGGGCCCGACAGAGCCCGACAGGGACCGACAGGGCCCGACAGAGCCCAGTAGAGCCCGATAGAGCCCGACAGAGCCCGACAGAGCCCGACAGGGCCCGACAGGGCCCGACAGAGCCCGACAGAGCCCGACAGGGCCCGACAGAGCCCGACAGAGCCCAGTAGAGCCCGACAGAGCCCAACAGAGACCGACAGAGCCCGACATAGCCCGACAGGGCCCGACACAGCCCGACAGAGCCCGACAGAGCCCGACAGAGCTCAGTAGAGCCCAGTTGAGCCCGACAGAGCCCGACAGAGCCCGACAGGGCTCGACAGGGCCCGACAGGGCCCAGTAGAGCCCGACAGAGCCCGACAGAGCCCGACAGAGCCCGACAGGGCCCGACAGGGCCCAGTAGAGCCCGACAGAGCCCGACAGAGCTCGACAGGGCCCGACAGGGCCCGACAGAGCCCGACAGAGCCCGACAGGGCCCAGTAGAGCCCGACAGAGCCCGACAGAGCCCGACAGAGCCCGACAGAGCCCGACAGCGCCCAGAAGAGCCCGACAGAGCCCGACAGAGCCCGACAGAGCCCGACAGGGCCCGACAGGGCCCGACAGAGCCCGACAGGGCCCGACAGAGCCCGACAGAGCCCGACAGAACCCGACAGGGCCCGACAGGGCCCAGTAGAGCCCGACAGAGCCCGACAGAGCCCGACAGGGCCCGACAGGGCCCGACAGAGCCCGACAGAGCCCGACAGGGCCCGGCAGAGCCCGGCAGAGCCCGACAGAGCCCAGTAGAGCCCGACAGAGCCCGACAGAGCCCGACAGAACCCGACAGAGCCCGACAGAGCCCAGTAGAGCCCGACAGAGCCCGACAGAGCCCGACAGAGCCCGACAGGGCCCAGTAGAGCCCGACAGAGCCCGACAGAGCCCGACAGAGCCTGACAGAGCCCGAAAGGGCCCGACAGGGCCCAGTAGAGCCCGACAGAGCCCGACAGAACCCCCCAGAGCCCGACAGAGCCCGACAGAGCCCGACAGAGCCCGACAGAGCCCGACAGAGCCCAGTAGAGCCCGACAGAGCCCGACAGAGCCCGACAGAGCCCGACAGGGCCCAGTAGAGCCCGACAGAGCCCGACAGAGCCCGACAGAGCCCGACAGGGCCCGAGAGGGCCCAGTAGAGCCCGACAGAACCCGACAGAGCCCGACAGAGCCCGACAGAGCCCGACAGGGCCCGACAGGGCCCAGTAGAGCCCGACAGAGCCCGACAGAGCCCGACAGAGCCCGACAGAGCCCGACAGGGCCCAGTAGAGCCCGACAGAGCCCGACAGAGCCCGACAGAGCCCGACAGGGCCCGACAGGGCCCGACAGAGCCTGACAGGGCCCGACAGAGCCCGACAGTACCCGACAGAGCCCGACAGAGCCCGACAGAGCCCGACAGGGCCCGACAGAGCCCGACAGAACCCGACAGAGCCCGACAGAGCCCGACAGAGCCCGACAGAGCCCGACAGAACCCGACAGAGCCCGACAGGGCCCGACAGGGCCCGACAGAGCCCAGTAGAGCCCGACAGGGCCAGACAGGGCCCGACAGAGCCCAGTAGAGCCCAGTAGAGCCCGACAGAGCCCGACAGAGCCCGACAGGGCCCGAAAGTGCCCGACAGAGCCCGACAGAGCCCGAAAGAGTCCGACAAAGCCCGACAGAGCCCAGTAGAGCCCGACAGAGCACGACAGAGCCCGACAGAGCCCGACAGAGCCCGACAGGGCCCGACAGAGCCCGACAGAGCCCAGTAGAGCCCGACAGAGCCTGACATAGCCCGACAGAGCCCGACAGGGCCCAGTAGAGCCCAGTAGAGCCCGACAGAGCCCAGTAGAGCCCGACAGAGCCCGACAGAGCCCGACAGAGCCCGACAGGGCCCGACAGGGCCCGACAGAGCCCGACAGAGCCCAGTAGAGCCCGACAGAGCCCGACAGAGCCCGACAGAGCCTGACAGGGCCCGACAGAGCCCGACAGAGCCCAGTAGAGCCCGACAGAGCCCAACAGAGCCCGACAGAGCCCGACAGAGCCCGACAGGGCCCGACAGAGCCCGACAGGGCCCGACAGAGCCCAGTAGAGCCCAGTTGAGCCCGACAGAGCCCGACAGAGCCCGACAGGGCCCGACAGGACCCGACAGGGCCCAGTAGAGCCCGACAGAGCCCGACAGAGCCCGACAGAGCCCGACAGGGCCCAGTAGAGCCCAGTAGAGCCCGACAGAGCCCAGTAGAGCCCGACAGAGCCCGACAGAGCCCGACAGAGCCCGACAGAGCCCGACAGGGCCCGACAGGGCCCGACAGAGCCCGACAGAGCCCAGTAGAGCCCGACAGAGCCCGACAGAGCCCGACAGAGCCCGACAGGGCCCGACAGGGCCCGACAGAGCCCGACAGGGCCCAGTAGAGCCCGACAGAGCCCGACAGAGCCCGACAGAGCCCGACATCGCCCAGTAGAGCCCGACAGAGCCCGACAGAGCCCGACAGGGCCCGACAGGGCCCGACAGGGCCCGACAGAGCCCGAGAGAGCCCGACAGGGCCCGACAGGGACCAGTAGAGCCCGACAGAGCCCGACAGAGCCCGACAGAGCCCGACAGGGCCCGACAGGGCCCGACAGGGCCCGACAGAGCCCGACAGGGCCCGACAGGGCCCAGTAGAGCCCGACAGAGCCCGACAGAGCCCGACAGAGCCCGACAGGGCCCGATAGGGCCCAGTAGAGCCCGACAGAGCCCGACAGAGCCCGACGGAGCCCGACAGGGCCCGACAGGGCCCGACAGAGCCCGACAGGGCCCAGTAGAGCCCGACAGAGCCCGACAGAGCCCGACAGAGCCCGACAGGGCCCGACAGAGCCCGACAGAGCCCGACAGAGCCCGACAGAGCCCAACAGATCCCGACAGGGCCCGACAGAGCCCGACAGGGCCCGACAGGGCCCGACAGAGCCCGACAGGGCCCGACAGAGCCCGACAGAACCCGACAGAGCCCGACAGAGCCCGACAGAGCCCGACAGAACCCGACAGAGCCCGACAGAGCCCGACAGAGCCCAGTAGAGCCCGACAGGGCCTGACAGAGCCCGACAGAGCCCGACAGAGCCCGACAGAGCCCAACAGAGCCCGACAGAGCCCAGTAGAGCCCGACAGAGCCCGACATAGCCCGACAGGGCCCGACAGAGCCAGACAGAGCCCGACAGGGCCCGACAGAGCCCAGTAGAGCCCAGTTGAGCCCGACAGAGCCCGACAGAGCCCGACAGAGCCCGACAGCGCCCAGTAGAGCCCGACAGAGCCCGACAGAGCCCGACAGGGCCCGACAGGGCCCGACAGGGCCCGACAGAGCCCGACAGAGCCCGACAGAGCCCGACAGGGCCCGACAGGCCCGACAGAGCCCGACAGAGCCCGACAGGGCCCGACAGAGCCCGACAGAGCCCAGTAGAGCCCGACAGAGCCCGACAGAGCCCGACAGAACCCGACAGAGCCCGACAGAGCCCAGTAGAGCCCGACAGAGCCCGACAGAGCCCGACAGAGCCCGACAGGGCCCGACAGGGCCCAGTAGAGCCCGACAGAGCCCGACAGAGCCCGACAGGGCCCGACAGGGCCCAGTAGAGCCCGACAGAGCCCGACAGAGCTCGACAGAGCCCGACAGAACCCCCCAGAGCCCGACAGAGCCCGACAGAGCCAGACAGGGCCCGACAGGGCCCGACAGAGCCCGACAGAGCCCGACAGGGCCCAGTAGAGCCCGACAGAGCCCGACAGAGCCCGACAGAGCCCGACAGGGCCCGACAGGGCCCAGTAGAGCCCGACAGAGCCCGACAGAGCCCGACAGAGCCCGACAGGGCCCGACAGAGCCCGACAGAGCCCGACAGGGCCCGACAGGGCCCAGTAGAGCCCGACAGAGCCCGACAGAGCCCGACAGAGCCCGACAGGGCCCGACAGGGCCCGACAGGGCCCAGTAGAGCCCGACAGAGCCCGACAGAGCCCGACAGGGCCGGACAGGGCCCAGTAGAGCCCGACAGAGCCCGACAGGGCCCGACAGGGCCCGACAGGGCCCAGTAGAGCCCGACAGAGCCCGACAGAGCCCGACAGAGCCCGACAGGGCCCGACAGGGCCGAGTAGAGCCCGACAGAGCCCGACAGAGCCCAGTACTGCCCAGTAGAGCCCGACAGAGCCCGACAGAGCCCGACAGAACCCGACAGAGCCCGACAGGGCCCGACAGAGCCCGACAGGGACCGACAGGGCCCGACAGAGCCCAGTAGAGCCCGATAGAGCCCGACAGAGCCCGACAGAGCCCGACAGGGCCCGACAGGGCCCGACAGAGCCCGACAGAGCCCAGTAGAGCCCGACAGAGCCCGACAGAGCCCGACAGAGCCCGACAGGGCCCGACAGAGCCCGACAGAGCCCAGTAGAGCCCGACAGAGCCCAACAGAGACCGACAGAGCCCGACATAGCCCGACAGGGCCCGACACAGCCCGACAGAGCCCGACAGAGCCCGACAGAGCTCAGTAGAGCCCAGTTGAGCCCGACAGAGCCCGACAGAGCCCGACAGGGCTCGACAGGGCCCGACAGGGCCCAGTAGAGCCCGACAGAGCCCGACAGAGCCCGACAGAGCCCGACAGGGCCCGACAGGGCCCAGTAGAGCCCGACAGAGCCCGACAGAGCTCGACAGGGCCCGACAGGGCCCGACAGAGCCCGACAGAGCCCGACAGGGCCCAGTAGAGCCCGACAGAGCCCGACAGAGCCCGACAGAGCCCGACAGAGCCCGACAGCGCCCAGAAGAGCCCGACAGAGCCCGACAGAGCCCGACAGAGCCCGACAGGGCCCGACAGGGCCCGACAGAGCCCGACAGGGCCCGACAGAGCCCGACAGAGCCCGACAGAACCCGACAGGGCCCGACAGGGCCCAGTAGAGCCCGACAGAGCCCGACAGAGCCCGACAGGGCCCGACAGGGCCCGACAGAGCCCGACAGAGCCCGACAGGGCCCGGCAGAGCCCGGCAGAGCCCGACAGAGCCCAGTAGAGCCCGACAGAGCCCGACAGAGCCCGACAGAACCCGACAGAGCCCGACAGAGCCCAGTAGAGCCCGACAGAGCCCGACAGAGCCCGACAGAGCCCGACAGGGCCCAGTAGAGCCCGACAGAGCCCGACAGAGCCCGACAGAGCCTGACAGAGCCCGAAAGGGCCCGACAGGGCCCAGTAGAGCCCGACAGAGCCCGACAGAACCCCCCAGAGCCCGACAGAGCCCGACAGAGCCCGACAGAGCCCGACAGAGCCCGACAGAGCCCAGTAGAGCCCGACAGAGCCCGACAGAGCCCGACAGAGCCCGACAGGGCCCAGTAGAGCCCGACAGAGCCCGACAGAGCCCGACAGAGCCCGACAGGGCCCGACAGGGCCCAGTAGAGCCCGACAGAACCCGACAGAGCCCGACAGAGCCCGACAGAGCCCGACAGGGCCCGACAGGGCCCAGTAGAGCCCGACAGAGCCCGACAGAGCCCGACAGAGCCCGACAGAGCCCGACAGGGCCCAGTAGAGCCCGACAGAGCCCGACAGAGCCCGACAGAGCCCGACAGGGCCCGACAGGGCCCGACAGAGCCTGACAGGGCCCGACAGAGCCCGACAGTACCCGACAGAGCCCGACAGAGCCCGACAGAGCCCGACAGGGCCCGACAGAGCCCGACAGAACCCGACAGAGCCCGACAGAGCCCGACAGAGCCCGACAGAGCCCGACAGAACCCGACAGAGCCCGACAGGGCCCGACAGGGCCCGACAGAGCCCAGTAGAGCCCGACAGGGCCAGACAGGGCCCGACAGAGCCCAGTAGAGCCCAGTAGAGCCCGACAGAGCCCGACAGAGCCCGACAGGGCCCGAAAGTGCCCGACAGAGCCCGACAGAGCCCGAAAGAGTCCGACAAAGCCCGACAGAGCCCAGTAGAGCCCGACAGAGCACGACAGAGCCCGACAGAGCCCGACAGAGCCCGACAGGGCCCGACAGAGCCCGACAGAGCCCAGTAGAGCCCGACAGAGCCTGACATAGCCCGACAGAGCCCGACAGGGCCCAGTAGAGCCCAGTAGAGCCCGACAGAGCCCAGTAGAGCCCGACAGAGCCCGACAGAGCCCGACAGAGCCCGACAGGGCCCGACAGGGCCCGACAGAGCCCGACAGAGCCCAGTAGAGCCCGACAGAGCCCGACAGAGCCCGACAGAGCCTGACAGGGCCCGACAGAGCCCGACAGAGCCCAGTAGAGCCCGACAGAGCCCAACAGAGCCCGACAGAGCCCGACAGAGCCCGACAGGGCCCGACAGAGCCCGACAGGGCCCGACAGAGCCCAGTAGAGCCCAGTTGAGCCCGACAGAGCCCGACAGAGCCCGACAGGGCCCGACAGGACCCGACAGGGCCCAGTAGAGCCCGACAGAGCCCGACAGAGCCCGACAGAGCCCGACAGGGCCCAGTAGAGCCCAGTAGAGCCCGACAGAGCCCAGTAGAGCCCGACAGAGCCCGACAGAGCCCGACAGAGCCCGACAGGGCCCGACAGGGCCCGACAGAGCCCGACAGAGCCCAGTAGAGCCCGACAGAGCCCGACAGAGCCCGACAGAGCCCGACAGGGCCCGACAGGGCCCGACAGAGCCCGACAGGGCCCAGTAGAGCCCGACAGAGCCCGACAGAGCCCGACAGAGCCCGACAGCGCCCGGTAGAGCCCGACAGAGCCCGACAGAGCCCGACAGGGCCCGACAGGGCCCGACAGGGCCCGACAGAGCCCCGAGAGAGCCCGACAGGGCCCGACAGGGACCAGTAGAGCCCGACAGAGCCCGACAGAGCCCGACAGGGCCCGACAGGGCCCGACAGGGCCCGACAGAGCCCGACAGGGCCCGACAGGGCCCAGTAGAGCCCGACAGAGCCCGACAGAGCCCGACAGAGCCCGACAGGGCCCGATAGGGCCCAGTAGAGCCCGACAGAGCCCGACAGAGCCCGACAGAGCCCGACAGGGCCCGACAGGGCCCGACAGAGCCCGACAGGGCCCAGTAGAGCCCGACAGAGCCCGACAGAGCCCGACAGAGCCCGACAGGGCCCGACAGAGCCCGACAGAGCCCGACAGAGCCCGACAGAGCCCAACAGATCCCGACAGGGCCCGACAGAGCCCGACAGGGCCCGACAGGGCCCGACAGAGCCCGACAGGGCCCGACAGAGCCCGACAGAACCCGACAGAGCCCGACAGAGCCCGACAGAGCCCAGTAGAGCCCGACAGGGCCCGACAGGGCCCGACAGAGCCCAGTAGAGCCCAGTAGAGCCCGACAGAGCCCGACAGAGCCCGACAGGGCCCGAAAGTGCCCGACAGAGCCCGACAGAGCCCGAAAGAGCCCGACAGAGCCCGACAGAGCCCAGTAGAGCCCGACAGAGCCCGACAGAGCCCGACAGGGCCCGACAGAGCCCGACAGAGCCCAGTAGAGCCCGACAGAGCCCGACAGAGCCCGACAGAGCCCGACAGGGCCCAGTAGAGCCCAGTAGAGCCCGACAGAGCCCGGTAGAGCCCGACAGAGCCCGACAGAGCCCGACAGAGCCCGACAGGGCCCGACAGGGCCCGACAGAGCCCGACAGGGCCCGACAGAGCCCAGTAGAGCCCTACAGAGCCCGACAGAGCCCGACAGAGCCTGCCAGGGCCCGACAGAGCCCGACAGAGCCCAGTAGAGCCCGACAGAGCCCAACAGAGCCCGACAGAGCCCGACAGAGCCCGACTGGGCCCGACAGGGCCCGACAGAGCCCGACAGGGCCCGACAGAGCCCAGTAGAGCCCAGTTGAGCCCGACAGAGCCCGACAGAGCCCGACAGGGCCCGACAGGGCCCGACAGGGCCCAGTAGAGCCCGACAGAGCCCGACAGAGCCCGACAGAGCCCGACAGGGCCCGACAGGGCCCAGTAGAGCCCGACAGAGCCCGACAGAGCCCGACAGAGCCCGACAGGGCCCGACAGGGCCCGACAGAGCCCGACAGAACCCGACAGGGCCCAGTAGAGCCCGACAGAGCCCGACAGAGCCCGACAGAGCCCGACAGCGCCCAGTAGAGCCCGACAGAGCCCGACAGAGCCCGACAGGGCCCGAAAGTGCCCGACAGAGCCCGACAGAGCCCGAAAGAGCCCGACAGAGCCCGACAGAGCCCAGTAGAGCCCGACAGAGCACGACAGAGCCGACAGAGCCCGACAGAGCCCGACAGGGCCCGACAGAGCCCGACAGAGCCCAGTAGAGCCCGACAGAGCCCGACAGAGCCCGACAGAGCCCGACAGGGCCCAGTAGAGCCCAGTAGAGCCCGACAGAGCCCAGTAGAGCCCGACAGAGCCCGACAGAGCCCGACAGAGCCCGACAGGGCCCGACAGGGCCCGACAGGGCCCGACAGAGCCCGACAGAGCCCAGTAGAGCCTGACAGAGCCCGACAGAGCCCGACAGAGCCTGACAGGGCCCGACAGAGCCCGACAGAGCCCAGTAGAGCCCGACAGAGCCCAACAGAGCCCGACAGAGCCCGACAGAGCCCGACAGGGCCCGACAGAGCCCGACAGAGCCCGACAGGGCCCGACAGAGCCCAGTAGAGCCCAGTTGAGCCCGACAGAGCCCGACAGAGCCCGACAGGGCCCGACAGGGCCCGACAGGGCCCAGTAGAGCCCGACAGAGCCCGACAGAGCCCGACAGAGCCCGACAGGGCCCGACAGGGCCCAGTAGAGCCCGACAGAGCCCGACAGAGCCCGACAGAGCCCGACAGGGCCCGACAGGGCCCGACAGAGCCCGACAGAACCCGACAGGGCCCAGTAGAGCCCGACAGAGCCCGACAGAGCCCGACAGAGCCCGACAGCGCCCAGTAGAGCCCGACAGAGCCCGACAGAGCCCGACAGGGCCCGACAGGGCCCGACAGGGCCCGACAGAGCCCGACAGAGCCCGACAGGGCCCGACAGGGCCCAGTAGAGCCCGACAGAGCCCGACAGAGCCCGACAGAGCCCGACAGGGCCCGACAGGGCCCGACAGAGCCCGACAGAGCCCGACAGGGCCCAGTAGAGCCCGACAGAGCCCGACAGAGCCCGACAGAGCCCGACAGGGCCCGATAGGGCCCAGTAGAGCCCGACAGAGCCCGACAGAGCCCGACAGAGCCCGACAGGGCCCGACAGGGCCCGACAGAGCCCGACAGGGCCCAGTAGAGCCCGACAGAGCCCGACAGAGCCCGACAGAGCCCGAGAGGGCCCGACAGAGCCCGACAGAGCCCGACAGAGCCCGAGAGAGCCCGACAGAGCCCGACAGAGCCCGACAGATCCCGACAGGGCCCGACAGAGCCCGACAGGGCCCGACAGGGCCCGACAGAGCCCGGCAGGGCCCGACATGGCCCGACAGAGCCCGACAGAGCCCGACAGAGCCCGACAGGGCCCGACAGAACCCGACAGAGCCCAGTAGAGCCCGACAGAGCCCGACAGAGCCCGACAGAGCCCAGTAGAGCCCGACAGAGCCCGACAGAGCCCGACAGGGCCCGACAGGGCCCGACAGGGCCCAGTAGAGCCCGACAGAGCCCGACAGAGCCCGACAGAGCCCGACAGAGCCCAGTAGAGCCCGACAGAGCCCGACAGAGCCCGACAGAGCCCGACAGAGCCCAGTAGAGCCCGACAGGGCCCGACAGGGCCCAGTAGAGCCCGACAGAGCCCGACAGGGCCCGACAGGGCCCGACAGGGCCCAGTAGAGCCCGACAGAGCCCGACAGAGCCCAACAGAACCCGACAGAGCCCGACAGAGCCCAGTAGAGCCCGACAGAGCCCGACAGAGCCCGACAGAGCCCGACAGGGCCCGACAGAGCCCGACAGAACCCGACAGAGCCCGACAGAGCCCGACAGAGCCCGACAGGGCCCGACAGGGCCCAGTATAGCCCGACAGAGCCCGACAGAGCCCGACAGGGCCACAGGGCGACAGGGCCCGACAGTAGAGCCCGACAGAGCCCGACAGAGCCCGACAGAGCCCGACAGAGCCCGACAGCGCCCAGTAGAGCCCGACAGAGCCCGACAGAGCCCGACAGAGCCCGACAGGGCCCGACAGGGCCCGACAGAGCCCGACAGGGCCCGACAGAGCCCGACAGAACCCGACAGAGCCCGACAGAGCCCGACAGAGCCCGACAGGGCCCGACAGAGCCCGACAGAACCCGACAGAGCCCGACAGAGCCCGACAGAGCCCGACAGGGCCCGACAGGGCCCAGTAGAGCCCGACAGAGCCCGACAGAGCCCGACAGAGCCCGACAGGGCCCGACAGGGCCCGACAGAGCCCGACAGAGCCCGACAGGGCCCAGTAGAGCCCGACAGAGCCCGACAGAGCCCGACAGAGCCCGACAGCGCCCAGTAGAGCCCGACAGAGCCCGACAGAGCCCGACAGGGCCCGACAGGGCCCGACAGGGCCCGACAGAGCCCGACAGTACCCGACAGAGCCCGACAGAGCCCGACAGAGCCCGACAGAGCCCGACAGAGCCCAGTAGAGCCCGACAGAGCCCAACAGAGACCGACAGAGCCCGACATAGCCCGACAGGGCCCGACAGAGCCCGACAGAGCCCGACAGAGCCCGACAGAGCTCAGTAGAGCCCAGTTGAGCCCGACAGAGCCCGACAGAGCCCGACAGGGCTCGACAGGGCCCGACAGGGCCCAGTAGAGCCCGACAGAGCCCGACAGAGCCCGACAGAGCCCGACAGGGCCCGACAGGGCCCAGTAGAGCCCGACAGAGCCCGACAGAGCTCGACAGGGCCCGACAGGGCCCGACAGAGCCCGACAGAGCCCGACAGGGCCCAGTAGAGCCCGACAGAGCCCGACAGAGCCCGACAGAGCCCGACAGCGCCCAGAAGAGCCCGACAGAGCCCGACAGAGCCCGACAGAGCCCGACAGGGCCCGACAGGGCCCGACAGAGCCCGACAGGGCCCGACAGAGCCCGACAGAGCCCGACAGAACCCGACAGGGCCCGACAGGGCCCAGTAGAGCCCGACAGAGCCCGACAGAGCCCGACAGGGCCCGACAGGGCCCGACAGAGCCCGACAGAGCCCGACAGGGCCCAGCAGAGCCCGGCAGAGCCCGACAGAGCCCAGTAGAGCCCGACAGAGCCCGACAGAGCCCGACAGAACCCGACAGAGCCCGACAGAGCCCAGTAGAGCCCGACAGAGCCCGACAGAGCCCGACAGAGCCCGACAGGGCCCAGTAGAGCCCGACAGAGCCCGACAGAGCCCGACAGAGCCCGAAAGGGCCCGACAGGGCCCAGTAGAGCCCGACAGAGCCCGACAGAACCCCCCAGAGCCCGACAGAGCCCGACAGAGCCCGACAGAGCCCAGTAGAGCCCGACAGAGCCCGACAGAGCCCGACAGAGCCCGACAGGGCCCAGTAGAGCCCGACAGAGCCCGACAGAGCCCGACAGAGCCCGACAGGGCCCGACAGGGCCCAGTAGAGCCCGACAGAACCCGACAGAGCCCGACAGAGCCCGACAGAGCCCGACAGGGCCCGACAGCGCCCAGTAGAGCCCGACAGAGCCCGACAGAGCCCGACAGAGCCCGACAGGGCCCGACAGGCCCGACAGAGCCCGACAGGGCCCGACAGGGCCCGACAGGGCCCAGTAGAGCCCGACAGAGCCCGACAGAGCCCGACAGAGCCCGACAGGGCCCGACAGGGCCCGACAGAGCCCGACAGAGCCCGACAGGGCCCAGTAGAGCCCGACAGAGCCTGACAGAGCCCGACAGAGCCCGACAGGGCCCGATAGGGCCCAGTTGAGCCCGACAGAGCCCGACAGAGCCCGACAGAGCCCGACAGGGCCCGACAGGGCCCGACAGAGCCCGACAGGGCCCAGTAGAGCCCGACAGAGCCCGACAGAGCCCGACAGAGCCCGAGAGGGCCCGACAGAGCCCGACAGAGCCCGACAGAGCCCGAGAGAGCCCGACAGAGCCCGACAGAGCCCGACAGATCCCGACAGGGCCCGACAGAGCCCGGCAGGGCCCGACATGGCCCGACAGAGCCCGACAGAGCCCGACAGAGCCCGACAGGGCCCGACAGAACCCGACAGAGCCCAGTAGAGCCCGACAGAGCCCGACAGAGCCCGACAGAGCCCAGTAGAGCCCGACAGAGCCCGACAGAGCCCGACAGGCCCGACAGGGCCCGACAGGGCCCAGTAGAGCCCGACAGAGCCCGACAGAGCCCAACAGAGCCCGACAGAGCCCGACTGAGCCAGTAGAGCCCGACAGAGCCCGACAGAGCCCGACAGAGCCCGACAGAGCCCGACAGAGCCCAGTAGAGCCCGACAGGGCCCGACAGGGCCCAGTAGAGCCCGACAGAGCCCGACAGGGCCCGACAGGGCCCGACAGGGCCCAGTAGAGCCCGACAGAGCCCGACAGAGCCCAACAGAACCCGACAGAGCCCGACAGAGCCCAGTAGAGCCCGACAGAGCCCGACAGAGCCCGACAGAGCCCGACAGGGCCCGACAGAGCCCGACAGAACCCGACAGAGCCCGACAGAGCCCGACAGAGCCCGACAGGGCCCGACAGGGCCCAGTATAGCCCGACAGAGCCCGACAGAGCCCGACAGGGCCCGACAGGGCCCGACAGGGCCCGACAGAGCCCGACAGGGCCCAGTAGAGCCCGACAGAGCCCGACAGAGCCCGACAGAGCCCGACAGCGCCCAGTAGAGCCCGACAGAGCCCGACAGAGCCCGACAGAGCCCGACAGGGCCCGACAGGGCCCGACAGAGCCCGACAGGGCCCGACAGAGCCCGACAGAACCCGACAGAGCCCGACAGAGCCCGACAGAGCCCGACAGGGCCCGACAGAGCCCGACAGAACCCGACAGAGCCCGACAGAGCCCGACAGAGCCCGACAGGGCCCGACAGGGCCCGACAGGGCCCGACAGAGCCCGACAGTACCCGACAGAGCCCGACAGAGCCCGACAGAGCCCGACAGAGCCCGACAGAGCCCAGTAGAGCCCGACAGAGCCCAACAGAGACCGACAGAGCCCGACATAGCCCGACAGGGCCCGACAGAGCCCGACAGAGCCCGACAGAGCCCGACAGAGCTCAGTAGAGCCCAGTTGAGCCCGACAGAGCCCGACAGAGCCCGACAGGGCTCGACAGGGCCCGACAGGGCCCAGTAGAGCCCGACAGAGCCCGACAGAGCCCGACAGAGCCCGACAGGGCCCGACAGGGCCCAGTAGAGCCCGACAGAGCCCGACAGAGCTCGACAGGGCCCGACAGGGCCCGACAGAGCCCGACAGAGCCCGACAGGGCCCAGTAGAGCCCGACAGAGCCCGACAGAGCCCGACAGAGCCCGACAGCGCCCAGAAGAGCCCGACAGAGCCCGACAGAGCCCGACAGAGCCCGACAGGGCCCGACAGGGCCCGACAGAGCCCGACAGGGCCCGACAGAGCCCGACAGAGCCCGACAGAACCCGACAGGGCCCGACAGGGCCCAGTAGAGCCCGACAGAGCCCGACAGAGCCCGACAGGGCCCGACAGGGCCCGACAGAGCCCGA
Source organism: Caloenas nicobarica (assembly GCF_036013445.1). NCBI lineage: Eukaryota > Metazoa > Chordata > Aves > Columbiformes > Columbidae > Caloenas > Caloenas nicobarica. The sequence goes on from NW_027017198.1 coordinate 234,126, forward strand.
CAGAGCCCGACAGGGCCCAGCAGAGCCCGGCAGAGCCCGACAGAGCCCAGTAGAGCCCGACAGAGCCCGACAGAGCCCGACAGAACCCGACAGAGCCCGACAGAGCCCAGTAGAGCCCGACAGAGCCCGACAGAGCCCGACAGAGCCCGACAGGGCCCAGTAGAGCCCGACAGAGCCCGACAGAGCCCGACAGAGCCCGAAAGGGCCCGACAGGGCCCAGTAGAGCCCGACAGAGCCCGACAGAACCCCCCAGAGCCCGACAGAGCCCGACAGAGCCCGACAGAGCCCAGTAGAGCCCGACAGAGCCCGACAGAGCCCGACAGAGCCCGACAGGGCCCAGTAGAGCCCGACAGAGCCCGACAGAGCCCGACAGAGCCCGACAGGGCCCGACAGGGCCCAGTAGAGCCCGACAGAACCCGACAGAGCCCGACAGAGCCCGACAGAGCCCGACAGGGCCCGACAGCGCCCAGTAGAGCCCGACAGAGCCCGACAGAGCCCGACAGAGCCCGACAGGGCCCGACAGGGCCCGACAGAGCCCGACAGGGCCCGACAGGGCCCGACAGGGCCCAGTAGAGCCCGACAGAGCCCGACAGAGCCCGACAGAGCCCGACAGGGCCCGACAGGGCCCGACAGAGCCCGACAGAGCCCGACAGGGCCCAGTAGAGCCCGACAGAGCCTGACAGAGCCCGACAGAGCCCGACAGGGCCCGATAGGGCCCAGTTGAGCCCGACAGAGCCCGACAGAGCCCGACAGAGCCCGACAGGGCCCGACAGGGCCCGACAGAGCCCGACAGGGCCCAGTAGAGCCCGACAGAGCCCGACAGAGCCCGACAGAGCCCGAGAGGGCCCGACAGAGCCCGACAGAGCCCGACAGAGCACGAGAGAGCCCGACAGAGCCCGACAGAGCCCGACAGATCCCGACAGGGCCCGACAGAGCCCGGCAGGGCCCGACATGGCCCGACAGAGCCCGACAGAGCCCGACAGAGCCCGACAGGGCCCGACAGAACCCGACAGAGCCCAGTAGAGCCCGACAGAGCCCGACAGAGCCCGACAGAGCCCAGTAGAGCCCGACAGAGCCCGACAGAGCCCGACAGGGCCCGACAGGGCCCGACAGGGCCCAGTAGAGCCCGACAGAGCCCGACAGAGCCCAACAGAGCCCGACAGAGCCCAGTAGAGCCCGACAGAGCCCGACAGAGCCCGACAGAGCCCGACAGAGCCCGACAGAGCCCAGTAGAGCCCGACAGGGCCCGACAGGGCCCAGTAGAGCCCGACAGAGCCCGACAGGGCCCGACAGGGCCCGACAGGGCCCAGTAGAGCCCGACAGAGCCCGACAGAGCCCAACAGAACCCGACAGAGCCCGACAGAGCCCAGTAGAGCCCGACAGAGCCCGACAGAGCCCGACAGAGCCCGACAGGGCCCGACAGAGCCCGACAGAACCCGACAGAGCCCGACAGAGCCCGACAGAGCCCGACAGGGCCCGACAGGGCCCAGTATAGCCCGACAGAGCCCGACAGAGCCCGACAGGGCCCGACAGGGCCCGACAGGGCCCGACAGAGCCCGACAGGGCCCAGTAGAGCCCGACAGAGCCCGACAGAGCCCGACAGAGCCCGACAGCGCCCAGTAGAGCCCGACAGAGCCCGACAGAGCCCGACAGAGCCCGACAGGGCCCGACAGGGCCCGACAGAGCCCGACAGGGCCCGACAGAGCCCGACAGAACCCGACAGAGCCCGACAGAGCCCGACAGAGCCCGACAGGGCCCGACAGAGCCCGACAGAACCCGACAGAGCCCGACAGAGCCCGACAGAGCCCGACAGGGCCCGACAGGGCCCAGTAGAGCCCGACAGAGCCCGACAGAGCCCGACAGAGCCCGACAGGGCCCGACAGGGCCCGACAGAGCCCGACAGAGCCCGACAGGGCCCAGTAGAGCCCGACAGAGCCCGACAGAGCCCGACAGAGCCCGACAGCGCCCAGTAGAGCCCGACAGAGCCCGACAGAGCCCGACAGGGCCCGACAGGGCCCGACAGGGCCCGACAGAGCCCGACAGGGCCCGACAGAGCCCGACAGTACCCGACAGAGCCCGACAGAGCCCGACAGAGCCCGACAGAGCCCGACAGAGCCCAGTAGAGCCCGACAGAGCCCAACAGAGACCGACAGATCCC